>NW_022145835.1:305672-405940 GCF_002938485.1 Sitophilus oryzae
TTTACTCTGATAAAATATGTTTAAATAAACTTTTCACATTTCAATTCTTCATATTTTCTCAATGACTCGACCGATTTTCAAAAACGAGGCCGGGAAACATAGAGAATAGAAAGCTCTTTTCATTGCGGCGCCACTTGACCCCCCTTCCCATTTGAAAAAAGTTGAGGGATGGCGCCCCCGCTCAGAGGGTTGAAGATTTTGCAATCATTTTTGAGGCAAAACTTGTCCCCTCCCAAAAAAAATTGACGTGTTTTTGGATCTTTTGAAAAAAAGAATACCCTGGCCGTTATGCCTTGCGGAACGTTTTCAATGGGCCACCCTGTATACTTATTTGTGGTAAAAGTACAATAGACAGTAATTCATTTTGTTGAGATGAGATGGCATTTACCATACAGGTCGTTGTCACACCAAGGTCATTTAGAAATCAAGAAATTTTAGCGTTTTATCATTACATATACAGTAGTCCGAACTGTATTCCGGAAACTTCGGCAGCATATTCTGCACCTAAAAATAAGTAGAAAATGTTCGTATAAACGTATGTCCTAAAATGCTTAGTTTCGGAGATACAGGGTGTAGAAGTTTCATTTTCATTTGGATTTTTTCCAAATAATTTCTGAAGTAACGTCAATATTTGGATGAAAATTGGTGTCTGGATGTTTTTTGACATGAGAAATTTGATTTTGATGTCAATATGACTCCTACTAATAGAGGGCGCCACCTACATGTGTTTTGACTGTTTTGAAGCGTAATAACTTTTTGTCCGTACCTGTATAAAACTACCGAGGAAAAAAATATAAATCTCGGTGACTTTTCACGCAAAAAATATCTCTTTGTAAAAATCGCTACGAGCAACCGTTCTCAAGATATTTAGAATGGAAATAGTCAATACATGTCATTATTGACGAAAAGTAAACACGTTGGTTGGCGTTGGGTAGATAGTTAATTCACTAAAATAATAAATTTGAGATTTTTTTTTTTTAATTAATGATAAATTTTTCTCCAAAAAATGATGATAAAACAGTTTCTATTGAACTTTTGGCACAAAAACGTTTCAAATTTATGATTTCAGTCTAATAACTATTTAGTTGACATGTTTAATTTATGTCAATGATGACAGGTATTGATAATTTCGATTCCAAATATCTCAAAAACCATTACTCGTAGTGATTTTTACCAAGAGACCTTTTTCACGTAAAAAACGTCGTAAATGCATATTTTTTTACTCAGTAGTTTTATACAGGTACGGACGAAAAGTTGTTACTCTTCAAACCAGTTAACAAATATGTAGATGGCGCCCTCTACAAGTAGGAGTCATATTGGCATCAAAATCAAATTTATCATGCCAAAAAAGTCCCAGACGCCAATTTTCATCAAAATATTGATGTTACCTCAGAAATTATTTGGAAAAAATTAAAATAAAAATGCAACTTCTACACCCTGTATCTCCGAAACTAAGCATTTTAGGACATACATTTATACGAACTCTTTTACTTCTTTTTATCTGCAGAATATGCTGCCAAAATTTCCGGAATACAGTTTGGACCACCCTGTATAAGGATTATTATAAGGCAAATTAAGTTTCAGTTTAATATGTAGTTTAGTACGACTTTTTTCTACTACAATTTTAATTATAAATTATCAACAATATATAATTAGTATTTTTTATTATTTCAATCAAAGTGTCTTATACACAAAGTGAATCCTACCACAGCAATACGCTAGATGTGAAACAATAATAAATTAATATATTATAATTTGATTTTGTTACAAATCAAATATTTAATTACACAGAATATTAAGTTGGAAACATTCAGTCACTATATGAATAAAGAATCAGTAAACAACAAGACCTGAGTGTATTTCACCACGCAGATCAATACATATCAAAATTATTTAACTGAAATATTGGAAAATTTAGATTTGGAAGAATAAAACAGTCTCATTATAAGTGGACTCAATTAAACACTACTATAGTGTCCTTCTATTATATTCCTACTCTTACTGTAATAGTTCGCCGTATCATATAAAAGCATGTTTTATAAAGAATGCTTTTAGATCGTATTTTATAACAAAAATACGATAGAACTACACGCTATCGTTGACTGAAATTATTATCTAACAAATTTCAAAATTAATATTTTCGTGAAGTACATCCATAAAAAAATTAGAACATTTTGAATAATACAAAGTTTAGCAGATTATATATGTGTGCTATTACTAATTTTTCTATCTGTAGCTTTTTCTACTTTCAACATGAGTTGTATTTCGCCCAATGTTTTACCTTTCGTTTCCGGTATCGAAAATATCGTAAATATTACCATAAGAAAGCTGACACTTGTTAAAAGGTAAAATGGAGCATATATTCAAAAACTTTTAAACATAACGGAATATATATTTATGGATATATATATTATATAATAGCTGCCACCACATACACGCAATCAGCTATAGTCATTCCTATTGCTTTTATTGTTGTAGGAAAAATTTCAGCTGTTACAAATATAGGTACCAAACCCAAACCTATTTTAAATTTAGCAGCGTAAATCATAACACAAGCAGCTGGAATCCAACTAACATAAATTACATCAAATTCCAAATGCTTCAAATGGAAATATATTGTCATTACCAGTAAAGCAACGCCTGTTAAGGACACTGATATTACTAATAAATACTTTCTTCCAAACTTATTCATTATCAGTGAGGCAATTCCGGCACTAACAAGCATAATAACGGAAAAAATTATAGCTGCTGAAGCTGGTTCAATGTAAATCGATTCGGCTTCGTTCAGGATTACATGGAGATTCATTAAAATCTCACTTATGCCAATAAAATGTTGAGATCCGTTAAGGATCAACCTAATAAACAGAGCTATTCTATTACTACGAATTAAAATTAAATCTTGCGGTCTGCCTTTTTCGGTTTTCTGTCTTTCTACAGCCTGTTTAATCTCTGTTCTTTCTTTGTCTATATCTGGATCAGATCTTAAGGGAATCTAAGAGGTTTTTACCTGTTCTTTATTTATTAATCAGAGGAAATAAAACATCAAGAATTTGTTAAGGTTTAGTTATGGCTAGTTTTTTTTCTGAATTACTGTACAACAGTTTAATTAATTTTTTGCCCTCTCATTTAGTTCGAAGTAACTCAGGTAAACAAGAAACAAACGTAAGGTAGCAGGAGGAAGTTATTTTGTTCTTAGATTTTTTCGATCTATTTTATTTATATGCAAACAACTTTCTTCGGCTGAAATACTAAAATGCAGAAAAGAATGCCTAGTAGCTATAAAACAATGTTAAAGAATACCGTAAATATAAATAATTTTGTTAAATTTATTTTACATTTTTAATTATCACTTTTGGCAGCGACAATATTGAATTTGGTGATCGTTTCTTTTTAGAGTAAATATTTGTATTAAAGCATGTATTAAAGCAGGACCACTTGACATTTACAAGGACAGTTTTTATTTTTAGATATTTAGTGCAATATTTAAAATGTATTTGAGACATAAAATATTATGTTAGAAGTAATTACACTTATTTGTGATAAAAGTACAATAGACTGTAATTCATTTTGTTCAGATGAGATTGCATTTACTATACAGGTCGTTGTCACACCAAGATCATTTAGAAATCAAGAAATTTTAGTATTTTATCATTACATATAAGGATTATTAGAGGGCAAATTCAGTTTCGGTTTAATATGTAATTTAATACGTCTTTTTTTCTACTACAATTAAAATTATAAATAAACAACACTATATAATTAGTATTTTTTATTATTTCAATCAAAATGTCTTATACACAAAGTGAATCCTACCACAGAAATACGGTAGTTGTGAAACAATAATAAATTAATATATTATAATTTGATTTTTGATTTAACTGTTACAATTTTGTGTAAAAAAATTCAAATATTTATTTACACAGAATATTAAGTTGGAAACATTCAGTCACTATATGAATAAAGAATCAGTAAACAACAAGATCTGAGTGTATTTCATCCCGCAGATCAATACATATCGAAATTATTTAACAGAAATATTGGAAAATATAGATTTGGAAGAGTAAAACAGTCTTATTATAAGTGGACTCAATTAAACACTACTATAGTTTCCTTCTATTATATTCCTACTCTTACTATAATAGTTCTCTGTATCATATAAATCATGTTTTATAAAAGAATGCTTCTTCGTTCTATCGTATTTTATAACAAAAATACGGTTGAACTACACGCTGTCGTTGACTGAAACAAATTTCAAAATTTATATTTTCGTAGTACATCCATAAAAAATTTAGAACATTTTGAATAATACAAAGTTTAGCAGATTATATATGTGTGCTATTACTAATTTTTCTATCTGTAGCTTTTTCTCCTTTCAACATGAGTTGTATTTCGTCCAATGTTTTACCTTTCGTTTCCGGTATCCAAAATATCGTAAATATTACCATAAGAAAGCTGCAACTTGTAAAAAGATAAAATGGAGCATATATTCCAAAACTTTTAAACATAACGGAATATATATTTATGGATATAACAGCTGCCACCACATATACGCAATCAGCTATAGTCATTCCTATGGCTTTTATTGTTGTAGGAAAAATTTCAGCTGTTACAACTATAGGTACCAAACCTAAACCTATTTTGAAGGTAGCAGCGTAAAACATAACACAAGCAGCTGGAATCCAACTAACATAAATTACATCAAATTCCAAATGCTTTAAATGGAAATATATCGTCATTACCAGTAAAGCAACGCCTGTTAAGGACCCTGATATAACTAATAAAAATTTTCTTCCAAATTTATCCATTATCAGTGATGCAATTCCGGCACTAACAAGCATAATAACGGAAAAAATTATAGCTGCTGAAGCTGGTTCAATGTAAATCGATCCGGCTTCGTTCAGGATTACATGGAGATTCATTAAAATCACACTTATGCCAATAAAATGTTGAGATCCGTTAAGGATAAACATAATAAACAGAGCTATTCTATTACTACGGATTAAAATTAAATCTTGCGGTCTGCCTTTTTCGGTTTTCTGTCTTTCTACAGCCTGTTTAATCTCTGTTATTTCTTTGTCTATATCCGGATCAGATCTTAAGCGGAGCAGAGCGGTTTTGCTTTCTCTTCTTTATTTTTGAAACGTAATAGTACGGTGATTCGGGCATAAAAGGAAATAGAATGAACTGGCATGATGTTAGTACTATACCGATAATAGGTGGTACATAATACGGTAATAGTGATCCGGTAGTGTAAATGATAACAATACCCAACAACATCTGGAGATAGATTAGTGACGCTAAAAATCCACGGATCTTCGGGACAGCTATTTCTGCGATGTACATGGGAGCAGCTACGAAGCACATATCGCCAGCCATTCCTGCCAGAAATCTTGCAAAATATATAACATATAAATTTGTAGAAACTAACAGCAGGATCCAACAAATACAGCCAAATATGGCTGAAATAATCATGGAGGTTTTTCTTCCCAAATAGTCTACACCCAAAATTGTAAAGGGTAGTCCTGCAGCGGCACCCAGCATGTTGATAGTTTCCATCCATTCGGCTTGATCTAGAGTCATCACAATGTGGGTCTCGTTACTCAGGAAGTATGGTATCATTGGTGATGTCCAGCCATAAGTCATACCGTCAGATGTGGCCATAAGGGTACCTTGAATTAGAAAATAATATTATTTCAATAGGTAATTTATCGTTATATAATTATTTAGACAAATTTTGTACATCTTCATTTCATAAAATAGTTATAATGTGATGGCTACATTAGGGTGCATATTTTTTTTTTCGTTACCGTGAAAATATCGTTCAGGATGATTAAACAAAAATTCTGGTTAAGTTTGAGCTCTTAATATCATGATTTTCTATTTACCATTTACATTTTTTAAATAACATGGGGAAACATTTCTTTTTTTTTGAATTTTATTGCGTTCTGAAAATCAGCGTTTGGTAAAAATCAATACACATTCTTGTTGGGAATTGAACGATCTTCAAAAAAGGTCTAATATGAATTTTTATTTAACCGACTTGTTTGAAAGTTATTTAAAGTTAACTTCAAATCGTATATGACAACTTCCACAATTTTTTATATTTTATCACGAAATAATGGCTCAAAAACATAAAGTATCATATTTTATCAGGAAATAATGCCTCAAAGACATAAATTATCATATTTAGCCCTTAAGAACTAACACCCCGTCTCACAGTCGCAACGGACTACCTGGACATATGACATCTCCCCTCCTCTCCGTTTCTAATTATCATCCAACCATGTAATTTCAATATGCATCAAAACAAGTTAAAGGCCGGCAGGACAATTTGCGAAAGTGTGTAGTTTTCAAAATATTTTATTTTAAACTGTCAATGCCGTCTGACAGACGGAGTGTTAGCGTTAACGTAAGTTTTTTTTTTCTAATTTGTGGAATGAATCAAGCACCTAGTTGCTCAAAACATGTGAAGTATGGCGAGCAAAATTACAAGGATACTCTTCTAAAGTGGTTTGAAGAGATTGGCAGCGATAATAGCAAAATAGTGACGTAGAATCCGAATGTGGCGAAAATTTTGCTATAGTCAGCGATCATAATTCTGAATTCGAATTAGAAGATAAAAAACGGTTTTTAACTAATATCACAGATCATACAGATTATAAACTTTGTTTTCTTTATAGTTTTCGTGGTTCCAATTTTCGAATCAGGTACTAGTTAGGTTTGACTAACTTGTTTGCGCACATAGCACGCCCACTTATGGCCTCTAAAATTGTGCACAGCGCCTGACCGGCACAGTTATTAGAAAGATATCGGAAAACCGAATAGCGTCATGCAGTATTTACGCGTACCTTATGGTTACGATATGCGGGAGTCAATTTTAACGCAACACCCGCTAATAAAGTTACCAATTGACGTAATTTGGATTTTACGGATCAATTAGACCAAGCGCTATTTCTAAATAACGTTTAAAAATTGCTTAAAATGGGCATGTGCGGGTACATTTGATGACAATTGGGGCCGGCCGGCGAGCGGCGAGATCTTTTTATTTTAGGTTATGTTTGAATTGTTTTGAATTATTACTTTAGTTTTATTAGGTAATTTGATATTTAAGTAGCTGGGATTAGTTTTAATTAAATAAATATGGCCCAAAATATGGATTCCACCTCTTCCAATATTGAAGAACCTATAAAGAGGCTTAGGTTTACAGCAGATGACGACTTAGCCCTTCTAAGAAAATTTGTTGCTTGTTGCCCTAAACCCACTGGCAGACGTTGAACAATGAAGCACTGGAACTGGAAATAAGCATTTTAGTAAGCCCTTTAGTTTTAAAGTACCTAGTAACCAAAACAATTTCAAAGTTTTAAATTCAAAGTTAGGTTAAGTTTAAATAGCGGACGCGACGCGAACAGAATTCTTTCCGATCCGATAACTATAAATGAAGAGAGTTAATACCACCTCACGTAAAGGAAATAACACCTGGCCGTATTAACGTCCATGCACGCTATTCGGTTTAGCGATATCTCTATATTACGCTGTTTATTGTTATTTTACGCGAGTTTATTTTTGCGCACAGGAAATTTGACTCGTTTGCACATCGTCATAAAAAACAATTTTCGTACCACGAATTAAGGATAAGATTTTTATCTGTATACATATAGTATACCTAATCTGTGCTAATATCTAAAGGTATGTGTAAAGTACTTAGATTTTATAATTTATATATTTATTAATTTAGATATATTTAATAATATAACGAATAAGACTTTATTCTCAAGTTTTACATATATTTATAAACTATCAAACCACATTCCTTAATATATAAATAAGGTACTTTACACTTAGAAACTAACAATTTGATTTCATCATTTATTCTACAATAAGTAATATTCAAATATATTACACTTTTCTCCCCTTAAAAAAAATATTTAGTTACATAAATATAATTACATAACTTATAATATAATAATTATTCCAATACAATTAATTTATTTCTAAAAATACATTATCTCTAATAAAATACAAAATTTAAACTTAAACTAAGTCTTATTATTTAATCTAGGCCGTAAATTATACCCAGAGCTAGAAGGTAGGGTTGATCAGGAGAATTTTATTTTGTGAATTATCGGTAGTAGGCATTAAAGATTCATTATTTGTAATGCTTTGTTTCAACATGTCTGCTTTCTACAAGTTCTGTTCTAAAAAGAACTGAGAGAAGGCCTAAGCTGATTCGAATGCCGTCTAAATTCTCTATCATCGTTAGATTTGACTTTATAAATTACCGATCCCTCTTGCGCAATAACTCTGCCTGGTATCCAGGTAGGATGTTCAGGATTTTTAAAGTCTCTTAATAAAATCTTATCACCTAAATTAAAATTTCTCACACTACTATTTTTATACTCGACTTGTTTTTGAATTTTATCTGATATAATCTCTTGATTTTTAGGTATTAATAAATCTAATTTACAGCGTAAGTGTCTGTTAAACATTAATTCTGCGGGGCTTTTGTTAGTAAGGGCGGAATTCCTTTTTTCTTGCCGAAAATATTTACTAATGCTTTATGATCCCAAACTAATGTGAATGGTCTACCATATAAATAATCATGAAATTTTTTTAAACAGAAAATTATCGCGGCGCCTTCTTTATCAATTTGACTATAAGATTTTTCCGCGTCCGAAAGTGTACGTGAGGCATACGCAATTGGTCGTTTATCTCCAGTTTCGTATACATGATACAAAACACCCCCAAGACCGTACGCACTAGCATCACAAGCTAAAAAGATAGGTAGTTTATGATCATAATGAACTAATAATTTAGGTGAAGCTAATTCTTTTTTTATTAATTCAAAACATTGATTTTCTTTGTCTCCCCAAAACCACTTCATATTCTTTTTTAAAAGCGCTTACAATAGATACAATTTACTACTTAAATTACTAATAAATTTCCCGTAAAAATTAATTAGACCAAGAAAGGACTTTTAATTCGGTAACATTTTTAGGCGTAGGGGCATATAAAATAGCTTCAATTTTTCTCTTGGCGTAGAAAGACCGTTTTCACTAATTGTATACCCTAAAAATTTACTTCCTTTGAAAAAGTTACATTTATTAAGTTGAATTGTTAATCCAGCTGTTTTAATTTATCAAAAACTTTAAACAAATTTTCTAAGTGCCTCTTGTTCTGATTTCTACCTGAAATTAAAATATCATCTTAAAAGTAATAACATGAGGCTAACCCTGAAAAATAAAGTTTCAATAATTCTTTGGAAAATTCCGGGACTAGAAGATACCCTTTTCGTAAGGCAAACTGATTCATTTGAAATAAACCTTTATGGGTGTTTAATGTAGTTAATTTTTTAGATGATTCATCTAACTCAATTTATTGCATAAGCCCCTAGATAAACCTATTTTAAGTAAAATATTTAATGCCATTTATTTAAAAATTGTAAACAATTGTTCCAATTTTTGGTATAGGATATTTGTCTACATGAATATTTGGATTTAGAGTTATTTTATAATCACCACAAATTCGAACTTCACCTGTTTTTTTAAGCACTGGAACAATAGGTGTTGCCCAATCACTAAAATCGACAGGTGTCAGAATACCGCTTTCAACTAGATTTATTAATTCCTTTTCAACTTTTTCTTTTAAAGCTAAAGCTAAACTTCGAGCTTTACAAAAAACAGGAATAGAGTTTTCTTTTAAATACAATGTGGCTTTACTCACCTTAAATTTTCCTAATTTATTTTCAAAAACTTTATGGTATTTATATTGCAAAATTTTAGAAACCTGTGTAGAATCAATTTTGTCAATATGCTTGATATTTATTAATTTATCGACCGATATATTTAATTCTTTGATCCCATTTCTACCTAATAAAGGTGGACCTCCATTTTTAATTACAAAAATTTTCAACTTTTTATTTAACAATTTGTAATTAACATTAACCCAAATAAAACCTAAGATTTCTAAAATATTTCCTAATAAGATTTAAAATCTAAATCTGAACTATTTAGAGAAATTTTATTAAATCCTTTAAAATATAATTTGTCAGAAATAGCTGAAATGGGCGAACCCGTATCGCATTCCATTAAAATATTTTTATTGTTTATTTTTATGTCAATTTTTATAGGTTTTTCATTTTTTCTCTAACATTATACATTCCTAAAATATCAGAATCTGAATCCGAAAGATTATGTTCGTCTTCACCAGTCAAAAAATGATTAAAAACTTGTTTATTTGATTGTTTATTTGGTACCTTTTCATTCTTCTTATTGCATACTGTGCTGAGGTGACCCTTTTGTTTACACTGATGACATATTGCATTCTTGAAGAAACAAGCTGATTGGCAGTGATTGTTTTTCCCACAGTGACAGCACTTGCTTCTTCCTGCCTTGGAACAAACGTTATCTTGAGATTCTTCGCGCCTATTTTTGTGGAATTTTGTCGTGGATTTTCCTCTGTGTGATATTTTCAGAACATTTCCAGGTGCAATTAAATCGGAATTTCTTGCCGCTGCTTCTAAATTGAAAGCTATGTCGCATACCCTTTTATATGTCAGATTCTTCTGTTGAAAAAGTTGTCTTATAACATCGTTTTGCAAGCCGAAAACTAACTGATCCCGTAGCTGAGTTTCCAGATTTGATCCAAAATTGTAATACTTGATAATTTCTTCAATGCCACAATGTATGTAGTAATTGTCTCACCACTTTCTTGTTTTCTCTGTCTGAATTTATACCTTTCTGCTATTTCAGATGGTCTGGGTTGTAAATGATTTTCCATAATTTAATTAAATCACCGAAAAGCCATCTCTTCTGGTAATACTGGACTACACAAGTCAACCATCAACTCAAATCCCTCATCACCAACTACAGTTATTAAAATTGCAGTTTTTAGATTTTGGAGTAGGGCTACTGGCGATCACCCACTCTAAAAAGTAACGCACTCTGCAGAACCTCTGGGTGGTGTGGATTTTTGCAAGTACTTTTAAGTTAAATTGTGTGCTTTGATTTTCTTCACTTTATTTACTTTAAAATATTGGCAGATTCAGGCCGGGCATAAGAACTCCAATTACTTTCACCCACTCTGAATGCTTCTAATTTTCCAATTGACATTTTCTTCAAACTTAATTTCACTTAATAATTTATTTATTGGTTTCTGTTTACCGACTGCGCCAGTGTAAAGTACTTAGATTTTATAATTTATATTAATTTAGATATATTTAATAATATAACGAAAGCCAACTGCGAAGTGAAGTCTTTATTCTCAAGTTTTACATATATTTATAAACTAATATAATATAAATCCATAATATATAAATAAGGTATTTTACACTTAGAAACTAACAATTTGATTTCATCATTTATTCTACAATAAGTAATATTCAAATATACAGTATGTAGCTGTGTATGTTTTGTTATAGATGATGAAAATATAGATGTGAACGATCAGTAGACTAATATCGAAGAAAATGAAGAGAACAATTTGTTTGGAATGAGCAAAAAAGTGTGTAGGGAACAAGCCCATCTCTTTAGGCATTGTCATTTTTTATTCTTTATATTTTCTTTTGCTTTTTATGCTTAATAGATAGGTTTTTATATGCTAAATCTAATAATAAATATATTTTTTCATTTTCCTTTCGTTTTTTTTTCAATCTCGATGAGAAACAAAGATATGTCAAAAATCCAAAACTAGTACTATTATTTCAAAAATATAAAACATGTTTGCATAATATAAGCATTAGATTTTTTTTCCTGTAGTTTTAATGCTAATGATTCACTCCACTTACACAAAATCTGTTAGACACGAACAAGATATGAATTTTTTTAATGCGTCTCTCAGACGGTCTGTTAGTATCAGCGCGACTATTTCAATATGTTAGTACTTAAGGGTTAATCGCAAAATAATGGCTCAAAAACACAAAATATCATATTTCATCGCGAAATAATATCTCAAAGACATAAAATATCATGTTTTACGAACTTTTTGTAAAATATCATATTTTATATTTTTGAGCGATTAGTTCACGATAAAATATAAAAAATTGAGGATGTTACCATATATACAATTTGAAGTTGAATTTTAACCTTGAATAACTTTCAAACGAGTCGATTAAATGAAAATTCATATCAGAAATTTTTTGAAGACCGTTCAATTCCCTACAAGAATATGTATTGATTTTTACAAAACGCTCATTTGTTAGAACGCAATAAAGTTCCAAAAAGGGAAATAGAGAATCACGATGAGACACTTTTTAATATTAATATTAAGAGCTCAAACTTTATTAGAATTTTTTTTATCATCTTGAACGATATTTTCACAACTAAAAGAAAGAAAATATTTTTTTTGGTGCACTCTTAGCTAACATAGTTTAAATGGGACAATTGTAGATCTCTACTAGCTCTATTCATAGAGAGGTCAACCGTCATTTTACTATTTACCATTTTAAAAATATTTAGTACTTTTAGATTTTGCAAGTTTTTTTATCATGGAAGTTTGAAAAAATATATTTGATCATCTAATATTTTTCGTCAATTTTCCTGACCGGTTAAAAGATGACCAATTTTATTTTTAAACATACCTCAATTATTTCAAATAGAACGAGGATCGCTCATTATCATATTTGAAAAAAAAACATAGTAAAAATTTTACGATTTTTCCTTTTTTCATTTTTATCCGTTCACTACCATTGAATACACTATACAGGGTGGTCCGAACTGTATTCCGGAAACTTTGGCAGCATATTCTGCAGACAAAAATAAATAAAAAAATGTCGTATAAATGTATGTCCTAAAATGCTTAGTTTCGGAGATACATGGTGTAGAAGTTTCATTTTTATTTCGATTTTTTCTAAATAATTTCTGAAGTAACGTTAATGTTTGGATGAAAATTGGTGTCTGGGAGTTCTTTGACATGAGAAATTTGATTTTGATGTCAATATAACTCCTACTTGTAGAGGGCGCCACCTACATATTTTTTAACTTCTATAAACAGTAATAACTTTTGTCCGTACCTGTATAAAACTACTGAGTAAAAAAATATACATTTACGAGTTTTTTTGCGTAAAAAATGTCTCTCGGTAAAAATCGCTACAAGTAATGGTCCTCGAAATATTTGGAATCGAAATAATCAATCCTTGTCGTCATTGACATAAATTAAATACGTTGACTAAATAGTTATTAGACTGAAATCATAAATTTGAAATGTTTTGGCCGAAAGTTCAACAGAAACTGTTTTATCATTATTTTTTCGAAGAAAAATTTATTATTAATTTAAAAAAACAAAAAGTTCCCAAATTCAGTGAGACAACTATCTATTCAACATGTTTATTTTTTAATAGTCAATACATGTCAATAATGACATGTATTGACTGTTTCCATTCTAAATATCTTGAGAACGGTTGCTCTTAGCGATTTTTACTAAGAGCCATTTTTTACGTAAAATATCACGGAAATATTTTTTCACTCGGTAGTTTTATACAGATACGGACGAAAAGTTATTACTCTTCAAAACAGTTAAAACACATGTAGGTGGCGCCCTCTACAAATAGGAGTCATATTGACATCAAAATCAAATTTCTCAAGTCAAAAAACTCCCAGACACCAATTTTCATCCAAATATTGACGTTACTTCAAAAATTCTTTGGAAAAAAAAATCGAAATAAATATGAAATTTCTACATCCTGTATCTACGAAACCAAGCATTTTAGGACATACATTTATACGAACTTTTTTACATATTTTTATTTGCCGAATATGCTGCCGAAGTTTCCGGAATACAGTTCGGACCACCCTGTATATTTGGTATTCCGAGTGAAATTCTCGTTATATTTATTGTCATGACACTCTCGATAGAAATTGAAAATATTATTTTTTTTTTAAATATCAAAAATTGACAAGATGTATACCGGGTGTGTCTGAAAAGTGGCTCACCCTTATGAGTTTTTTATTTTTTCAGATAAAAAAACGAGATTTGGTATGATAGTATATGACATAAATTAAGATTGATTGCCGTATTTACTTGTTTTTGGTTTCCTGTTTCACCGGAAATAACTACAACTTTTGATTTTTAAATGACACTCGCTATTTTTAACTTTATTCGATAGAAAATGGCACTCTGAATAGAAGAACTTGTCGTATATCAACTCTTGACATTTTCGCTTATGGTTGATTTGAAATTATAACGTGCGGTTCATAATAATAATTTCATTCGAAATACCAAGTGTGTAGAACCAAATTCTTCGTAAAAAAATGCTTTTCCAAATATGCTAATGAGCCACCCTCGTTCCATTTGAAAAATTTGACATATGATTAAAATTACGATTTGCGGGCATCTTTTAACCGGCCAGGACAATACACTAGAAACATTAGACAAGCAACTTTATTTTTCCAAGGCTCCTTGATTAAAAATTAGTGCTTCTAACACAACCATATCACTCTAGATTGAAGTTTAAAACACGACTTTTTTGAACAAAAATGTCAAAAGTGACATATGATATGTCATTCTATTCAGAGTGTCATTTTCTATCAAATAAAGTAGATATATACGAGTGCCATTTAAAAATCAAAAGTTGTAGTTATTTCCGGTGAAACACAAAGTGACCAAAAACAATTTAATACGTCAATCATTTCTAATTTATTTCTTATACTAACATACCAAACATCGTTTTTTATTTGAAAAAATAAAAAATGATTTATAGGGGTGAGCCACTTTGGAGACGCACCCGGTATAGTACAGAAACCATCCATATATTTAAGAGATACACACAATTAAAGAGATATCTACGGCATCGTTTACGGCACTGGTATTGTGCTTGAGAGATTGAATATAAAAAAAATATTCCTATGTTAAATTCTTAATACTCACCAAGTATAGTGGCTACCACCTGGGGTAGTAAATCCCTTAACACTTTCCTGTCAGCCAGCATTGTTTACTATTATTTCTAACTATATTCACAACAAATATTCGGCTGTAAATCGTTAATAATATGATGATTCGCCAGATTTAAGAATACCATATCAAACCTGTATCTTTAATAGGGAAAAACGTTCTGATGTTTTTTGAGTTGCTGCAAGATTTATACACAGTTCACGCTTATAAACTGTTAAGCTTGTCGCCCACTTGTCCGGCACAGCACGGACCGTAGCTGCCCGTCACCTGCAGGCGACGGAGAGCTTGGTCGCTCACTTTTCCGGTGGAAACCGGCAAACCGTCACGTCGCGGTCGTGTGTTGCCAAGATCTTTTTATTTTGTTTACATGTAGCAGTTGCAGAGTCACTATGTTTGAAAGCAGCAGTTCTGATTTTGCATTTTTGCAAGAAGAAGAAAATAAAAAGAAGATAAAGAGAAACATGTGGGTCCATCCCATTAATCAAAAGACGAAAAGAAATTTTTTCAATATTTTAGAATGTCGCCCAATAAATGCCTAGAACCTAATTTATAATTTCAAAATTCCTCATTTCGAAGAGCAATATCGAAAGAAGAAAGGCTTGCCGTAGGACTGCTTTCTCGGACTCAACAACAACAACTGCAGAAATAACTGCAAAACAAATATGCGATCGACAGGCTTTCACGACTTAATACAGGCCAGCGCCGCGCCGGCCGGCTCCGCGCACACTTGACCAGCCCGTCCCGGCACGGACCGTCGTTTGACGGGGAGAGTCGGAGAGCTGGAATCTGTTCCGTCGACGGACTCGCCGTTCCGTGCCGTGACGGGCTAATGTGCGGTAGTCTATTCATTTGCATGGTTTTAATCCTATCCGTATTTTGACGGGCCGGAACGGGACGGGACGTGACGGCCAAGTGGGCGACAAGCTTTAGTATTGTTATTAGTAAATCAAATAGACATAAGCAGTATTACAAAGCAAAGAAAATATTCCGCGATTAAGTGGTATTGCAAACGAATTGTTAAAATTAAAGTCAATTGTTTTATTAATAGAGGCGCGAGTAAATATATATGTCAATTCTTTATTAAAATCAGTGTTCGTGACTGCTACAATAGTTTTGAACTATTTTATGACATTAAACTTTATTTAAGTGTATAGGGTGTCGCAAACATGCATTCGCAAACTTTTAAATACCTACCTAAAATACGTATGACTATTCTTTTCTCTTTATATATGTTTTTTCTTGAAAAACGGTTAGATTTAAAAAATTCGAAGTTAATATGGCGTTACTACTGATAGATTTACCCCGTATAGAGAATTCAGAAACTCGTCTCCAGTTGGTATTGCCATCAACGGGGTTTATTTTTTTATTTATTCGTATCAAAAGCGTTGGGTATTTTAAGATATATATTTATGTTACAGTAAAAGTCGCAAATCAGTGATTGTTAACAATTACTAGTAAAAAACGTTATTCACTGATTGATTTTCTGGCCAGTTTGCAAAGTTCAACAGCTATTTTTGAAACCAACTTTAACTAGTGAATGCTAGCATTGCCTGGACGATAGCAGATGGCAGTGAGTTTGAAGATTCAGTTAGTGCAGCCATGTTATAAAATATAGTACAAAAGTTGTAAAATATAAGGATAAATAAGGATAAATAAGTTGAATACTTATAAGCAATATAAGGATAACATTAAATTGGGTTAAACGTTGGCAACGTTGACACACATCTGGCAAAAATTCGATTTTTGTTCTTTGTGATTATGTATAATAATTATAATTGTGTTATCGTTGTAAAAAGAACTATGCGGTTATTCCTATGAAAGAAATTTGTTATGAAAAATTTAGGTAAAATAGGCACACGCACTGCTTGTTTTCATTTTTGTAATATAATGAAGTCATCACACCTAGTGACTATGGCCTTATTAATTTTGGTTGATATGCTTCGGTTTGATATGCTTGAAGTAGTGGGTTTGAAAAAAACGAATAACTCTCATTGAAGAAAATTCGGGCACACTTTAATTTGTCCCGATGAAGAACTTTATTAAAAAAACCTTGTACCAAAAAGTAATCTTATATTTATAAATGTTTTTTTTTTAATTGTTTTGTACACTTTAAAATGTTTACTATATTTTCTAAGTATTGTAATATTTGGAAGGTTATAATTTGTCGAAATTTTCTATAATTTTTAATAAATATACTAGAGAAGTAAATTGTAATTTTAAGATATGTGGATCAGCTTGAATATTGAGGGTGATCCGATATTCTTAAAAGTTTATTTGTTCTAACTTTCACCAACGTTCTTCCACTCGCCTAGTATAATAGAATAACTTTTACTGACAATCTACGACAGAGATGGTCAAAACATGTATCTCATACGACAGGTAGCCATAGAACTACAAGAACAACTGATAATGTAGAAGATAAGAAATTGATTGCAAGCAATTCGATAAATTGTATGGAGACAGTTGGAGGAGATAGGTCCTCCCAAACAAAGTCCTCCTTTTCAAAACAGTTATCCGCTTCCAGCTCCTCTGCGCAGCCCTAGTATATTGTAGAACTTCCGACGACCAAATCAACAAAATCCCCAAGTCTGTGAAAACAAAATCCTTCGCTACATTACCAGAGCGCTCTGGCATTTGCGCAACTCCCACATCCGCATCGACCTCCGCATCGACCCTAGCTCCAAATAAATTCAAGATCGTGCCTTGAAGTTCTACAAGAAAATTGGTACCGTCCCTAATGGCACCCTAAAACTCTTCAACTACAATCCCGAGGCCTATACCCAAGTAGCATCTATCTGACTTCGAACTAAATCTGACCTGAAGCGACGTGCAAATTTAGGTCGGGTGCTGGTGATACGACCGGTGACGTCGCTTTCCTATTAAAAGCGACGTCGTTGGATCCGAGTTGGTAAATCCAACGATCTGTCAACGTACAAAATAACAACGTACCATTTTTATTAATTTCCCAACGTCGTTCCCACGTTGGCTTGCACGACGTACATATACTTGAACTAGCCCGACGTCTACCCGTTGTCCGAATAGGATACGTCTCACTGATAATCCCTAAAGTAACGTCCAATTATATTTTGTTGTATTTTATGTTCATATTTATAACCTAATTTACGTATCTCTATTTACGTCCGTAAATACAACCCATTAAGTAGCATTTGCGGCCTAATGAACATCATGAACGTAACCTATTAAAAAGTTTTTGTAAACAAACTTAATTTTTTTATTATGCCTAAAAAACACTAAAAAGGCATTTAGACATTCATCTACATTTTACAGAAAGAGGTCGAGGCTTTTGCAAAATAATAATAGTAGTAGTGATGTCTTGCCTCCACCCACGAATGCTTTTTATCCGGAAGAGATGCTGCATTACACTGGTGCATCTTAATTTAATTTTTTAGCTTAGGAAACCAGCAGACCCCATCCTCCTCCCACATGTGAGGTACTGGTTCCAATTCTTTTAAATTTTGTATATATACTATCTTAAAAAAGTGGCTGCCCATTTTTTTAAGGAGAAAACAAAAACTAAAATATAGTTGCACAAATCCACAAATCACTGATACGCAAAGTGAGGTTACGTGGGGTACGTTGGAATTATATACGTCATAATACGATTGCCGGTCGTCGGGTTTGATGACTACGGTCGTGTGAGACGACTAATGTTGGAGACCCGGTCGGAATTGGTATATTGGTAGTTCATATTAAGTCGGACACACAAATCAGCCATTCTTAACAAGTATCCGATTGTCAGCCATTTTAAAATCGTTTTTTGTTTTTAAGGTTTATATTCACATTCCGATTTCTAGTAGAATAATATTGATAAGGCTGAGTTTGGGGGAACCACAGTACAGTTTTATGATTAAAACAGCTAGAAAATAAAAAAAAATATATATTTTGCGAGTTACTTATATAAATCTAACTAATTTTATAATCTTAATAAATCTACCTAATTTTGAAGGCGCTCATTGTTTTCCGGAGTATTTTAATCAGATATATAAAAAAAGTGACTTTCGTTGACAAAACTGACGTCTGGATTATTATAATATGAAATTAGGTAGGCACTTATAGTTATATTCGAGGAGTGATTATGAATCCATTTATAATTAGGTAGTTTGGTTAGGTTTTTATGTATTCTTGGTAGCGAATATGAAACCAAACGTAACGTAAGTGCCTACCGATGAATTTTAAGTGACTAAAATTTAAAAAAAAAACTTCATACTTCATACTTTCCGAATCGCTCATTTTTTAAACTAGTGACATCAATATTATTTACTGTCATATTGACATTGCCATGTATAGTGTTATTTGAACAAAGGTAACTGATTTACTTACTTAAGGTTACTTTACGGTACTTAAGGTAATTTATTTTTGGAATAGTTATATAGTTAAGTACAATAATTTTTAAAATTCATTGTGTGTTTTTATAGTTAGACGTAGATATAATATTGTACAATACACGCGAGTTAACTCCATCAAGATACTTGTGTGGTTACACAACTCGTGCTACGCACTCGTGCAACTTTCCCACGCATATCTTAATGATGCTGTTAACTCACTTGTTTCGTAAATATCTATTAAACCACCTCATTACCAAAAAAAGGCGAAGATAGTTGAAAGAAATACTAATCCAAAAATGTAAAAGAATATACTTCATTAATTTTTATTTAATTAGTACTTAAATAAGAACACGTATCTAGATAATTTTCTGTTCGTTATCTTGGAGATATGTTTAGAGTAATAAAATATTAAACAGAATTAACTCTAGTAAGATTCAGATGGCATTGAACTATAAATTAAAAAAACGACATAAATACATAAATAATAATGAAATTAAAACTAAATTAAAAAAACTAGTTTATTTTCGCACTGTGTAGAAAAATGAACGTGTATTAACTACCGAATATATTAATATTGATCGAATATTTGACAGAGGAACAAGTGTAAAAATTAACATAGTATGCAAATAAAAGTATGTTTCAATATATAATTAACATCGTGCTAATAAAATTGTTATCAGTGGTAGTTTTAAGAAATGCGTCTCACGTGGATTACTTCGAGTTGTGGTAGACAGTGTATGGAGCAATTATATGAAATATGATTATTAGGTATTAAATAAATATTTTTTTTCTATAAATAGATCTCGTAATATTATGTAATACTTAATATTTATAGTTAATGACAAATTAAGTATTATTAAAAATACATACAGTATGTCCCCGAATTGTCTTTGCAAGAGGAAAAACTTTTTTATTATTAACATTTTGAGAAAAATGTATTTTTTATTAAAAATACATACAGTATGTCCCCGGATTGTCTTTGCAAGAGGAAAAAATTTTTTATTATTAACATCTTGAGAAAAATGTATTATTCAAGAAACTTTTTGCTCGTTCTAAAATAGTTAGTCCCGTTAATACTTTTCCAAATTTCAATACCGTTTTAGAGAAAATTTCAAAAAACATGCCAATATACTAGAAGCCCTAAAAATCAAAAGTCGTTTCATATTTGTTGCTGTTTTAAAATGTTAAAGAAGCACAAAATTTATTTAGATCAATGCTACGAAAAGGGTGATAATAGTTATCGGAAAATGTGATAGTTTAACTACAGCAAAATAAATAATAAACATCTCTCAAGAATGAAATCGAAATTGTATTACCATAGAAATGCCTTTTCATTTTTAGGAAAATTCGAGCATATTTTCATGTTTTTTGTAATTTTCTCTAAATGGTGTGGAAATTTAGCCCTCTGACATTTTGGGTGAGTCTAAAGAGCATATCATTGTCTTGTCCCTGGTCCCTGACTGTAGCGTCGTTGTCATTTGCCAGGGAATTGCACTAAGACGTATTACGATGCCGGATAGGACTACCGACTACCCTGTGCATCACACCAGGCGCCCTCTACTATTTGTGGTCATGTATCACGGGCAGAGTGTGTGGGGCAATGACTAAAGAATATAAGGACATGTAACGCCCCTATACGGGCTGCAGCAGAATTTGTGACCTTAGACGCCTTTTCTTTTGGTGGCAAACAATGAGTCATCAGTTGGCCACCAGCGACAATTTTAGCAATTTTTAATAGTTCGTGTGTAGTGAACTTTGTATAAACTTTACTACAATGCTGATTAGTTGTTCAGCTTTCAAATGTAAAAGCAGAAGTGACAAGAAAGAGTCAG
This sequence comes from Sitophilus oryzae, assembly GCF_002938485.1. Taxonomy (NCBI): domain Eukaryota; kingdom Metazoa; phylum Arthropoda; class Insecta; order Coleoptera; family Curculionidae; genus Sitophilus; species Sitophilus oryzae. Next base: position 326,734 of record NW_022145835.1, read on the forward strand.
GAGTTACGTTTCATAGGTAAATAAACAGTCCGCTCCACCTTTTTAGCGTTTTCTTAAGTTTTCTTATTGAATTCGATAATTATTTTTCTGATATTGTATGTACAGGGTGGGTCAAATTCGACGCTTTTAAATGGAAACACCCTTTTCTATTGGAGATAGACGAAAACTAATATCGGTGTCTGGAGCTCAATTTTTATCAAAAACATGATGGTGAAAACCGCACATCGATATCTGTTACCGTTTCGGAGTTTTTCAAAAATGTGCATTTTTAACAAATCGCTGTAACTTTTTTGCTATGGAAAATTTTGTATTTCTATGAAAACATTTCCAAAGCACCTTTTGACGTAGAATTTAATGGTTTAAGTATAATTTTTTTAAAATTAATAATTAAAGAGTTATCAACAGAAAAATTGATTTTTTATTTGGGACACCCTCTATATTTTTAATTAACTGAAAAGAATTTAAAATTACCTTTTCAAAAATATAGCACACTTGATATTTTGTTATAATCCCCTTCGAAATACAGAATTTTTAATAGTTCGCCACTTTTAACTAGTAGGTTTTGTACCCCTTATTGGTGATATGCCCTTAATGGAACTCGAAAACATATTTTTCCAGCAAGACGACGCAATGCCTCTGAACGCTGAAGTTATCAGCAAATTTTTGCAGCCAATTTCAAATATAATTGAATAGCTGACTAAGATCCTAGCCGTTGGCCGTCGAGGTGGCCTGACTTAGTGCCCATGGATCTAATCCTATGGATATATTTGCGGAAGAATAAAGGTTCTTTATTCTTCCGCATAATCTAGACAAGAATTAGAAATAGTTAGCAGTTATGAGAGGGTATCTTTCACCCCCACTGAGTTAATGAATTCCGCGAGAAATGTTCAAAAACTGCCCCGTCTGTCCATAACTGAACAGAAGACGGTCGATATGTCGAACACCTGTAGCAAAATCTCATGTCTTGGTTTGCTATTTATTTTTATTGTTATTAGATATATGTAGTTTAAATGTGTTGATGTTGGTTAAATATATTTTAAATTGTTATAAAATTCGGCATCTCTCGTAGCAAATATTATTTTCGTTTTAATTGATGCTCACAGCTAGAATTTTTACCTAGCCGGTGCCGTTCAAAGCCTACTTATGTATTTAAAGCGGGCGAATTTTTATATACTCTATATCTCGAAGAGGAATCGAGCAAAATATCAAGTGTGTTATATTTTTGGAAAGGTAATTTTAAATTATTTTCAATAAATTAAAAATATACCCATATAAAAGGAAATTTGATTTTTTATATGGGGACACCCCCCATATAAAAAATCAAATTTTCTGTTGACACTCCTTAAATTACTAATTTTAAAAAAATTATACTTAAACCATTAAATTCTACGTAAAAAGGTGCTTTGGAAATGTTTTCATAAAAATACAAAATTTTCCCTAGCAAAAAAGTTACAGCAATTTGTTAAAAATGCATATTTTTGAAAAACACCCCGTAACTCCGAAACGGTAACAGATATCGATATGCGGTTTTCACCATCATGTTTTTGGCAAAAATTGAGCTCCAGACACCGATATTAGTTTTTGTCTATCTCCTATAGAAAAAGGTGTTTCCATTTAAAAGCGTCGAATTTGACCCACCCTGTACTTGATGTGTACTATACGTCGATGCTAGTTTTGTACCTTTTGTTAATATTTTAATACGTTTTTTTCGTAATTAATTAGTATGATGCCACCCTCTACACCATAGGCGTAGTCAAAACATTTATCAAAAATATAAATATCCCTTCAACCAGCTAAGTTAAGAGAATAATATGGCCACGGCACTGTTTGGTGCCTTGGTAACAATTTGCTCTCGGGTCTTATTTGTCCTTGAATTCTTTAGTCATTGGTGTAGGGGGTCTTAACTTAACCGCCCGGACCAAGAGGAGGCAATCTCACCAAAACCTAAATCCTATGATGGCGAGACCAGATCAAAGGTATGCGTGGCTAGATAGAAGACTTTAGTGGCCTCAACCTTGAGGCACAAGGGGGCAACCCATTTTTTTCTGAGGAAATACTCTATCCCCACTACCACAGGAAGATCCCCATGTATTATGAGTTATAGACGGTATGATGAGTTATAACTCAAGAAAAAGAGACACAATAGTTTTTTAAGTTAGTTGTGATTAACCCCTTTTCCACTCACTCTACATTACATCCCTACCTGGCGTCAATGAGCAGTCCAGCTTCGGACTCTTGAACAGGGAGATTAACTATTTTCAGTATCATATATGGAGTAAAACAATAATTAGAATTTATCTCAATATTTTATTTGTTGGTGTAGCAGTCAAATTTCCTCGCAACGACCTCTGTGTGCTAGCTCATAAAATATCGCAAATAGCTATTATTTTTGCATCATGTTTACTATAATTTTATTCTTAAATATTATTTTATTTAAATTTTACAATTATGCAACCCGATATACACCGCGATATTATACATATATTGTCACTGATGCCGACCAGCAGTAGGCTTTTTGTCCATCTCTCTATATCTTTGATCATCACCTCCGTCACTTGTCACTGTCAGATCAAATCAGATGTTTTTGGATTTATTTATCCTTTGTTTTGGTTATTGAAATTTTATAATTATGAGATAAAATTTCGTAGTTAAATTGGTTATTTTTGATGTGGATCGCAGTGTGCAATTCGTTCATTTAATTGTGGAATTTCTGAGTTTAGTTCGTTCATTGACCGGATATGGAATATGGCTGAGGAGAAAACATCTGTGCACCGCCGTAGCCACCCTGTAGCTATACACCGTAGCTCAGCCGGAGGAACTTCCGAGTTGTTTCAAGTTTATACAACGCTTAGAGTAAGACTGTTTAGATTAGTATAATTTTAGATTTGATATTTGTAATCCACCCAGGATATTGTACTTAATTTAAGTAAGGGGGATTATGACGTCATACTTTTAGTTAGTTTTCTTGATTTAAATTTATTTTACTTTTCAACGTTTATTCATTTCCATTTCTTTAAATATTAACTTTTAATATTTTAATAAATTGCTTAAACATTTTTGGTAGTATTATTTGCAGTCTAGTCTCATAGTTAAATTAGAGTCACTTAAGTACAAATAGTTATAGAATATTTGAAGTTCATGGTAGTTGCACTCAACAGTTCGAGGTTAGTGTTGAAATCTACTTAATAGTAACACCTTTTATGCCGAGTTCATAGAGTATAATCTCGTGGCGCCCTTTTATTAATAACTTTGAACCCCGACCACCCGGCTGTTAAAATTAAAAAGCTAGTGGCCTCTATGCAACTCATTCAGATTAAGTAAACTTTGTGTTTTATTGAACTTCAAATTAGAAAGGGCGTGGCATTGGAAATATTAAAATGTGTTGTACAAATAATTACAAGAATAAAATTATGTAAAAATGACGAGACGTGGTGTCTTTCTTAAACAAAAGATATTTTATAATAAAGATATGGACCAGACTTGTTTTCGACATTGTTACTGATCTGTGACAAAGAGAGAGATTTTGGAACAAAACCGTTATTTTTTATACATTTTCAAACCTTTTAAATTCCTATTAAATACCATCAAATAAGTGCTACTTATCGAACTACAATACAGCTTGTTAAATTCAGTCTATTTAGATCAATATGTATATGACTTAATTATAAAACATTGATTATTGACAGAAATGCCATATTTCATTCAAAGATAAAAATTTTGGGTGATATTCTTCAAAACATAATTTTTAATTTTAGCTTAGAAATTAAACGTGCCTAATAATATTTGCACTATAAAAAATAAATAAAATTTCAAATAAAGAAATATGTATACATTTAAGTAAACTACATACTTATTATTTTTTATTATATTATGTATACAAGGTGAGTCTTAAATAAGTGCAAATATTTTCAGGGCTGGTAGATATCAATAAAAGAAACATTTTTTCTCTTTGCCGTTTTTCAAATAAATCCAAAATAAACGAGAAATTTAACTTTGAAAATTTCCAAAAAGTAGATTTTTCCTTTGCCTTTTTTCAAATAAGTCGAAAATAACCAAATTATTTTACTTTGAGAATTGAAAAAAATATATCTACCTCTAAGCCCTATATATCGGGCTTTGTTCTTCTAGATTTAATCTACAACCTATGTATGTATAGTATGTATAGTATAAAGTAAAAAAAAATCAAAATTTGATAGTACGGTGATCAACGGTGGCGGTGGTAAGAATTTTTTTTTTCAATTTTTCTATCTAAGAATTTAAAATTTTCATTTTTTGAGAAAAAAAACCTAATGGATGTATTTCGGAGGTCGAAATATACCACTAAAAATATTTGCATTAGACTCACCCTGTATAAACATTGGAACAAAGTCAACTCTTAGAAGATATTGCTATATTGAGGAACAAATAATGGCGGGAAAATAATACTTTTATTTTTATCCTTGTTAAGTTTTTAAGAGGAATGTAAATACACTGTGACGCGGTTATGACTCTATTAACAACCGATGTGACGAAATACAGTGCTAGTGTACTACACCAATAGTATTCCAATCAAAGACATTATAAAGATAGACCGAACATCTCATTCATAAATACTCGTTGGTAGTATATCAAACATTCCAATGTGTCAAACAAGGACAGAAGAGACAGAGAAGTCTAAAATTTCCGACCCCGGCAACTAGGCGCATTTGGATTGTTCTAACGGACAGTGGCGTATCGTTTTTTGGAACGAATTTAATTAGTAAAGTAAAAGTAAAGTAATTAAAGTAAAATTTTTACTCCATATTAATATACTACATTAACGCTTTTTCGTTAGATGAGTTTTGTTATAAGGTCTAATATAATAATATAATTAATATCCCCCATATACTTATGTAGAAACGTTAGTAGGTAGTTTTCGAAAATCGCTCCAACGTCAATATTCAATTTAAACTTTCAGTTACTTCTATATAAACACTCAGTTACTTTTGAATACTTACAGGGTGACTCAGGCTTCCGAAACAGTTCTATATTAGGTTTGTGGTTAGTGACTTTTCTTTCAATTTTTTTTTTTAGAATATGGAGGCAATGGTAAAGCACGTTTAAGACATTTTTGTAATCATAGGTGGCCGGAACATATTTCCAAACTAAAGTTGTAGATTTGCCATTAAATTTCCATTCCAGAAATACCTCGGGTTACCTCCTGTCCTTTTTTGAAAAGGACAGTCCTTTTTTGGAATAACTTGTCCTTTTGACTTTTTTTTGCTTAAAAAGTCATTTTTATTTACGTATTTTCCCTGAGAGAAGAAGAGAACTTAGAACTTCCCGTTTAATCTCTGAGAAAATTACCTACAGCAAACAGAAATATTCTTTTCTTCCAAATTTAATTAGAGATGTCATAAAACTTATAAATAATTTTTTCTTGTTTAGAATAGGCAACAGTATTTAGAATTTCCCGTTTAATCTCAAATGATAGTTTAGGTTTTAGTTTTACCTTTTTTGATCTTAAAAAGAACTTTTCAAAATTAGTAATTAGTAACGATTTAGTTAGTTCGCAATCGATAGCTTCATGTGAAGTACTGTGTAATAGTTGTTTAATCTTGTATTATTAATAACTTCCTATACCTAAAATCAATATTTATTTTAATCCTTTTAGTCTCTCAATAGAGGGCATTTATCATTAAAGGTATCAAATCTGTGTGCTACAGTATGGGATTTCTGTCGCATAATAATGAATATTACGTTTATACTTACGTTTATTTTTACAAATCCATTACTTAGGTAGCTTAATCAGACAATCAGATTTTAGTTAAACGTCCCAATCTTCATGAACTGTATTAAGCATATGTATTGCGGTTTGAATCACCCTGTATGTTGACAAAAATATTTTGAAAATGTGCGTCACAATGGCCCCGATCTTATGTAAAGATTGAAATAAAAATCACAAACCAAAAACGTAATAGCAAAGAATGTAATAGGTAAAAAGCTTTTTTGGAGGCCTGGGTCACTCTGTTATATAGGTATGTATAAAACTAGTAGCCTAAGAATTATTTATAGTTCGTCCCATTCTAAAAAAAGGTAAATACACCGTACAAATAACTCTAGGAAGAGGTATTTGTATTGTACGGTGGTAAAAACTTGTCTAAACAAGACCGAAGGGGCAGATACAAGATATAATTAAGCAATAACATATAAAAAAGGTCGGGTAAACACCTTTGTTTATTTGTTGGGCAAAATTCCTTTAGAATATCGTATATAATGACCAAAATATGACGCAATTTAAAAAAAATGTCACTTTCTGGCATATAATAAAGTTTCAAATGCAACGTTTATATTCAAATTTGTTATGATCTACAACATTAAGGTAGTAATTGAGACGAATTATAATTCAATTACCGGCTACTACGTTCTTGTTTTAATAGATCAAAATTCAACAAATATAATTAGAAATTATTTTAATTTTGAGAGACTCCCTTGTGGGACGCCTATGTACGATTACGGCGGAAACAATACCTACCTGTGAAAAGACAAATTCGGGTAATTTGAGCTTATTTTTCCACACATTTGACACTGTCCTACCATATTGAAAATTCACAGATTCAAAAGTACGTTAAACAAAAACAGAAACTACTGAAAACCACTGAAAATTTCACTTCGGCCTTGATTCCGACTTGAAACACACCGTAAGCTAAACGTAGTACGCTATAACGGACCAAGGGCCGTCGTGAGGGGTGGTGGGACGAACGGCTCATTTCATTCTGGAAGACTAGCAGCGACGTTGCCAATAGTTCTAGACGTTTCAGCACATTAAACAGTAAACATGTCCTTTAATAGTAACGCATAGATCCTCTGGTTAATAAATATTATTACGCATGCTTCTTTAAAGATAAACTATTAATTTAATTAAGAAATTGAGGTTTATTGATATCCGGTGAAGGTTTTAAAGTCACCTTTTCTGCAAATCAAACTAAGTAGATAGGCGCAAATTTGAGATGTGGCAATGTCGCCTTCTCTATTTCAGTTGGTTTTTACAGTACGTAGTCAACCTCCGGTTGTTTGGTCGGGTTAAAATGCACAATGTGATATCTGTTCTTACTAAATCTATGATTCCAATCAATATTAGAAGATAAATAAGAGAGGCAAGGAATCCCCTGATGTTGTGATCAGCTATTTTGGTTACATAGGTACATAGGAGGGGCAATTCCACACATGTCGCTAGCCATGCCAAAAAAGAATTTAGCGACGTATTTCATAATATGACTTTTACGTTAGTTCTAAAGAGCAGTACAAGCCAGCCAATGCAGCCAGTAACACACTAGATCTTTAAGGTCGCTGTGATTAACCCCACTTCCACTTATTCTACATTTTTCTACATCGACAGTTTATAATAATAGAACATCGACAGTAAACATCGATATTTTGCTGTTGAAATATCGATGCTTCAGAAATACCGATTTATTGTTTACATCCCTACCTAGCGTCAATGAGCAGCTCTAGCTTCGGGCTCTTGAACAGGGAGATTAACTATTTTCAGTATCATATATGGATTAAAACAATAATTTCGATTTATTTCAATATTTTATTAGTTGGGAACATTAAAATGTATTATTTAAATAATTACAAGAATAAAATTATGTTAAAAATTACGAGACATGGTATCTTTTTGAAACAAAGGATATTTCGCAATAAAGATCTGGACCAGACTTGTTTTTATTATTTCTGATATTTGACAAAGAGAGAGATTTTGGTACAAAGCCGTAATTTTTGATACATTTTCAAAACCTTTTAAATTCCTACTCAATATCATCAAATAAGTGCTATTTACTTATCGAACTACAATACAGCTTGTAAAATTCAGTCTATTTATATCAATATCTGTATGGCAAAGCCTTAAATATAAAACATGTAAAATAAAATTTTTGCTAGAAATAGCCATATTTCATTCAAAGATAAAAACGTTGGGTGATATTCTTCAAAACATAATTTTTAATTTTAGCTAGTAATTAAACGTAATAATACTTGCACTATAAAAAAAATAAATACAATTTTAAATTAAGAAATATATACATATTATACATTTAAGTAAAGTACATAATGTACTAGTATTTTTTATTATATGTATAAAGGGTGGTCAATAAGTGCAAATATTTTCAGGGCTGGTAGATTTCAATAAAAGAAACATTTTTTTCTTTACAGTTTATTAAATATATCCAAAATAACCGAGGTATTTTACTTTGAAGATTTCAAAAAAAAATAGATTTTTGGCTTACATTTTGATGAAAACCACTGGATCTTTTCTGGATTTTCTTTCTTGTACATTTAATCTACTACATATTATATTGCCATATTATGAAGATATTGGGTTTTTAAGTAAAAAATTAAAAACATTTCCATTTTTTTAAAATTCCAAATTTTGTGAAAAAAAACCTCATAGACGTGTTTCTGAGGTCGAAATATACTACCCATAAAAATATTTGCACTTATTTAAAACTCACCCTGTATATACCAATTTTTTTCAATTATCTAAACAGTTAATTAAAATTTATTATTAAGCAAACAAAAATGCTAAAAACATTAAAGGGACAGTTAGTAAAACTAAAGTTAGTTAAATATTCACATTGGAACTAGTTATTTATACAAGGATGAGCCTTAAGTAAGTGCAAATATTTTCAGGGCTGGTAGATCTGGATAATAGAAAAGATATTTTCCCTTTGCCTTGTTTCAAACAAGTCGAAAATAATCGAAGTATTTTACTTTGAAAATTAAAAAAATATATATTTTACGTAAATTTTGAGAACAACTAGATATTTCTAGGGTTTCGTTCTTCTAGATTTACTCTACAACCTACGTTGTCATATTATGAGGTGTTTTTTTTAGCTAAAAAGTAAAAAATATCAAAATTTGATAGTACCTACGGTGATAAAGGGTGGTAAGAAAATTATTTTTTTTCAATCTTTCTTTATATAATTTCAATTTTTCTACCTAAAAATTTAAAATATTCAATTTTTTTTCGAGCCAAAAACCTCATGGATGTATTTCAGGGGTCGAAATATACTACTACTAAAAATATTTGAATTAAACTCACCCTGTATAAGCATTGGAACAAACGCAACTCTTAAGAAGAAGATATTGCGGAACAAATATGTCAGGAAAGTAGTACATTTTCTATATTAAAAAAAAATAAAGATAAACTTAATTGTTCCTTTTTCTTTTCTTTTTACATTAAAAATATTTTATCATTCAATTCAAGTGTTTCATGTAATAACATCGATTGGTTGTTTTTTTCTTTCTCGGTCATGTGCGTTTTTCTTTTCAATAAGTACTGAATTTCATCCAAAGTCTTCCCTTTTGTTTCCGGAAAAAACTGACTGCACTAAACACGTAAAAAGGCATCTGTATACCGAAGCTGTTATATAAAAAATTATACAAATTGATTGATGCCGACGCAGCTACCACATAAATTACATCTGCCAATGTCATTCCCATTGCTTTGACATTTGTGGGGAATATTTCCGCTGTAATGACAATAGGTACTAGACCTAAACCTACTTTAAATGAGAGGTCGAAAGTAAGAGTGGGATAAAATTTTGTTCAAAGCAAAAGTGGGTTTAAATTTTCTCTAAGATCAAAAATAGCATATACATCACAACTTTGGGCAAAAGTGAATCGAATATTAATCAGCGCAAAAATGGTTCGACAAAATATTCAGGGCAAAAAAGCTATAAAATATTAACCCGTTTTTGCGCTAAGAAAATAATACGTAGATTCGATAGACGATAAGAAAATGGTTCTTTTTACCTCTGCGCGCTGCCGTATTTATGTACTATCGAAGGGACGTTTTTTATAATACTATTGAGTATTGAGTGCTGTTTCACATGGAGCGGACGTGCGGACCATCGTGGACCATTGTGTGTATTTTTAAGAATTGACGGAGTACTTTCACCTGTAGATCGCCCATTGGTTGAACAAGTACCATGAGTATTGAATGTATGAATACTTTCACATAGGCGCGGATGATCCGTCGAAGCAAGGGATCGACGGATGGCTGTTGGACGAAATCATACGGGCGGACCATCCGCGCCCATGTCAAAATACTCATACAAGCTCATAGTACCTCTTCAATAAACGGACGGTCCGCGCGGAAGCCGGACGGCCCGCTCCATGTGAAACGGCACAACAGGGACGATCAGCGCGGACGGTTTGAGCGAATGCTCCGCTCCGTGTAAAACTGCACTTCATACTAAATTTTATTTCGTGTTTTTGCACCTATTTTAGTGTGTTGTTTATCTTTCTTTGTCTATGGTGTTGTTCAGTATGGCAAAGCATCTCTAGCAGAGCTGCAAGCTCACAGAAAACTTAAGTCTTTTTTGACTTAAATCATTTTAGTGACTTAAGTCATTTGATTTTAAGTCGATAAATCAAATGACTTAAGTCATTTCATTTATTTCGAAAGATGACTTAAAATACTTAAATCTTTTTTTAACGACTTAAGTTATTTTAAAAAAGATTTAAATCTTTTAAAAGATACAATATGACCGAAAAAGAACGGCGTCAGCGATGACTATGAAATGAAGTTCGCTGTCATTTTATATGTAAAATTATATGGGGAATGTCATTGATGTTTATTTCCAAGCCAACTGGATGCCGTTTTTTTTATCATACGGTATATACCTATTGATATAGTAATTATTTATATTTTTTTGCTTCACACTGCTGTACTGCTGTTTATATAATTTTTTTGTGTTTCACACACATTTTTATACCTATAAGATAATGAGTTTGATATTACATAACACAGTATTTTAGTTATAGGAAAATATAAAAGCCTAACGGCTCGGAAATTTTCAAAAGTGAAGAATATAATTATACAAAAATTATTTCCATTGTCTTGATGTGCACTTCCGAATATAACTTGTTTAGTTTATATCTGGTCGGCACCTTTTGACTTCGGCACGCGCTTTGATATCACACACGGACCGCCGCCGCCGATGCCATTTGAAGAAAAATATATTTCATAGAAAAATTAAATTACTCCCCTTTTTTATGCGATTTTTCGAAAAGAAAATGCGGACTGGGACCACATACGTATTTGCATTGATTGTGTCCGACGTGTAATACGGAAGAATATAATATTTTATACTTTTTATGGGGCGGAGTCACAACGCCCCCCACCCTTAACCCCCCCCCCAGCTACAACGTTGTAAAAATCAATTCATAGAACTGATTTATGCCCTTAGCAATTTAAATACACTAAAAAGAAAAAAATTCTTTTAAAATTTTTATTATGAACTTTTATAACGTCATTACATAATTTTATATTATATAAAAGCTTGTAGCGAGATTTGAGTGTACAGTTGTACGACAACTTTATCTTGTAATTCCTTTTCTAGTGGTGTATCATAAGACAAACTTTCAAAATGAGACAGGGTAGACACAGGTTTTAGATTGTCATGTATATTGTATATACTTAAAGTAAAGTTGTCGTACCAGATTTTTATGAGTGCAACTGTACACTCAAATCTCGCGACAAGATTTAATATAATATTAAAATTATGTAATGACGTTATAAAGTTCATAATAAAAATTTTAAAGAAAAAGTTTTTTTTTTTTTGTATTTAAATAAAAGCTTGTTTTTAAAAAGTTCTTTTTCTTAAAATTTATTTTTACTTTTTAGTTATGCTGGTTTTTCTTAAATAACTTTCTATGGGCATCCTAATAATATGTATATCGATTTTCATTAACAAAGGAGAACTTAAAAAAAAACGACAGCTGTCAAATTTGACAGTTCAAATGTGAGACAAATAAAACGAAAACCGACTATGGGGTAGGGGGCATCCAATATATCGATTTTATCAAAATCGGACAACTTTGAAATTAGCTTTGGACAGCTGTCAATTTTGACAGCTGAATTTTTTCTTCTTTCATTTTAGCCCATGGCCATCCTATATATATATATATATATATATATATATATATATATATATATATATATATATATATATATATATATATAAATCGGTTCACTTCGAAATTTTGACATGTCATTAAACTGTCATTTTTTCAAGATAGCCGCCCACATATTTTTTTTTCATATGTATATACCCACAATATACCTATATTATAATAAATTTTTTTATAATAGAATTTTAAAAATCAAAACCTCAAAATGGCGCCATTTTGGCCGCCATTTTAACAGCTGTCAAAAATTCTGGTCATGCCTTGTAAAAAATGTATAATTTCCACAATCAAAGGAAGTGGTTCTAATTTAGCTTACAAGATTTGCCCCGAACAAACATACATACAAAGTTAGTTATAAAAGCTTATAAAAAGTTGATTTTACACTACTTGTTGCATATGGTGCAAATGTTATTTTTGTATAGAAAACTAGAGGAACATGAATAAACTGACTGGCAAATACGCAAACAGATTTTTTTTATCTAATAGTAAATTAACGATTTTTTTCTCGGACAAAAAGGAATATTTTTAATCTTAGAGTAAAAGTGGCATATAATTATAACCCATTTTTACGGTAAAGTTTCTTTCTCTCATTTTTGCTCTCATTGCTACTTAAACCGCTTTTGCCCTCTGAAAAACGCAAACCGTTTTTGCCGAGAGTAAAATTTTAACCCACTTTTGCTATCAGCCTCTCAAATATAGCTGCGTATATCATAACGCAGGCTGCTGGTAACCAACTTATAGGAAGCACGTCATAGTTCAAGTATTTTAGATGAAAATAAATTGATATTGCTAATAACGCAATGCCTGTTAGGACGCCTGATAATATTAATAAAACTTTTCTTCCGAATCTATCGATAAAAATTGAGGCTACCGAGCAACTAGCCAACATCATCACTGCAAATAGTATAGCTGACGTGGTCGAGTCCATGTATACTGATCCAGCTTCAGTCAAGATCTTTTGAACGTTCATCATCATCACGCTAATATACCAACGAAGTTTTGGCCACCGTTTAGTACCAGCATTATTATCATCGCCAGTCTATTACTGGGAACTAAAACTAAGTCCTGAGGTCTGCCTTTTTCTAGTTTCTCTCTCGCTATTTCTTCTTCGATCTCCTCAATTTCCTTATTTATATTCTCTTTGTCAGGTCTCATTCGTTTTAAAGTTTTTCTTGCATCTTTATGTCGGTTTCTAGTCACGTAATAATAAGGAGATTCTGGCATGAACGCAGTAGCGTGGCAAATTCTCGCGGGGCCTTCCCGCAAACTTTTGTTAGGGCCCCCCCCTAAGTATATTCAAAAATTCCTTCAAATACATCATTATAGTGATATCTGCTTGAAACATATTTTTTAACAAGAGCCACAATGTGATATTTATTTTATATTTTGATAATTGTTTCAACATTTATTTGTTTATTATTATAGTACTCTTAAAATAATAATTAATTTTAGTTTTATTAAAAAAAAAACCACTCAACATTTAACTACTAATAACTAGAACACAAATGTGAACAAGAAATTTTAAATATTTATGATGTACCCTATAGTATATTAGAAAGTCTATTCCTTTTTCCTCGACCTTAACAAAAGGAACTTGTTTACGAGGCTGTCCAAATCTACCTCTTTTACTCGATCATTCTCAAATGACATTATGGCCAGTGAGCTTAGGCGATTTTGGGACATAGTAGACCTCGTAAAACCTTTTATTATTTTCAGCTCAGAAAAAGTTCTTTCTGGTTCAGCGGACGTTACAGGGAGAACCAGAAACAACTGGAATACAGTGCAAATCTCAGATATACTGCTAATCAGTAATTGGGTTTATTCAAAAATAAAATCAGAAAACTCTCTGATACTGTGAACTGAGGTTCAATATTCCAAGATTTCGCAATTGAAATTGATAGCTCATACACACTTTCAAAATTGTCCCTAAGATTTTATATTTTAACAAGAACTCCTGATTAGATCTGTGCCAGTCCTATGTCAATATCATTTTTTTGTAAGCATTTTGAAAGCAAGTAGTTTTTTCAATATTGTACCTTGGAAATTTAGTTAGTTAAGAAAATAAATTCGACATTTTCTATTTTATCTTGTAGCATCTTGGCCTCATCTCTATCAGTACGTTTTTTCAGTATAAACGTTAAATTCGATAAAAACTTGACGACGGACAAAAAATTAGTTTTTATCCATAGTATGCTTTCGGCTCTTGACGACCATCTAGTTGGACATAATTTTTTTAAAGTTAAACCAACAGTTTTACTATTTTTTATTTCGCAGTTTAGGCTCTGCCAACGGGGTAGACTTTCACTGAAAAGTATATAAAGACTATGAACCGTGTCAAAAAAATTCTTATCTCGCTAATATTGATGCACAGAGTAATTTAAAATAAGTGTGCTTATGGAAAAAGTCTACCGGTATGATACTTTTAATCAAAAACGCCGTAAAAACATGATAATCGCCGTGTGTTGTGTCGCCTAAACATATTTACAACTAAACCAAATTCCAAATTTACCCGTACAATAATTGTTATTATTATACCTGCAGAGAATAATGTAGTGTAAAATAATTGTTTTATATCAGCCTAATTATTGCTGAAAGAAGGATTGTGTGCCTAAATGTAATTTTAGTTTTCGGTTTATGAGGTGCGGGGGCCACCAATTTACACGGGGCTCCCACGCCCCGCGGTGTCCGCCGGGGCGTTCGCCACGCGCCTTCATGAATGGGAATGTGATTATGGCTATTCCTACAACGAATGTTACAAAATATAGTGCCAAGGCACCAGTACAGTACACCAATAAGATTCCAATCAGCATTTGTAAATAAATGAGAGAGACAAGGAAGCCTCTGATGTTATGGTCAGGTATTTCGGCTACATACATAGGAGCGGCAACGCACATGTCACCGACAATGCCAAAGAAGAGTCTAGCGACGTAGTTTTACATTAGTTGTCAAGAGCAGTAGAAGCCAGCAAATGCAGCCAGTAACATAATAGATCTTTAAAGTTGCGATAATTAACCCACTTCCACTCATTCTACATTTTTCTACATCGATAGTTTATAATAAGAATAGAACATATAATAAGAATAGAACATCGACAGTAAACATCGATATTTTGCTGTTGAAATATCGATGCTTCAGAAACACAGTTCAGAAACACCGATTTATTGTTTACATCCCTACCTGGCGTAAACGAGCAGTGCTAGTTTCGGGCTCTTGAACAGGGAGATTAACTATTTTCATGTCAATGTGCCTGTATAAGTCGATGCTGCCAACTGGTGGCAGAAATTAAAACGTAAAAAGGGGCGGAGACTATTGAATTTGGCAAAGAAGTAGGGACTAGGAATTCCTCGAATTTAATTCTCGGTAAAGAATAAAATATCTTATCTGATTCGAACCGAATTTATAACTCAAAGCGTTATTTACATTTTTTATTTTTGGACATGGATTTATATTTATTTTGATTTTCATGGCCACTTGTTGGATACTAAAGTATGATATTAGGTATATAAATATTTTATTTTTTAGATGGATAATTAAAGAATATAATATGAAACTATACCTACCTAACGTCTGTACCTTTGTAAAAAGTGTGGCGGATTTAACATAATGTTTTTTTTTAAATGTAATATCCTATTTTATTTTAGATTCTGCGTAAAATTCTATTACTTTTTTTAAGTATATTTCTTGTATAATGGTATAAGCTAAAATTAGTTTTATAATATTTCAATTTGTTGATGAAGAAAAAATATTAGATATTTATATGTAGATATTTAAGGTAGATGATACAGGGTGTTCAATATATATTTTTGAAATTCGACTACGTATTTAAAATAGAAAAATATCTGCAGATTCTTTCAATGACGCAGCCTATACTGAGTGTTTTTTCAAAAGCGGTTCACCTCTATAACTTTTTTTTATTTTTTCAGATAAAAAAATTAAATTTGGGGTTTACCAAATTCGGAATGTTAGTAGGTATATGACATAAATCGAAATTGATTCGTATTCCGTTAGTTTCGGTCACTTCCTGTTTCACCGGAAATGTAGGTACGTCAATCAAGCCACTTTTGAAAAACACCCGGTATATTATATTTTTTTCTGATAGATTTTACAAAATTCTTCAATTTCTATTAATAATGTCATATAACTATATAAATTACTTTAATGCTTAATAATAAATAATTTTTGTTTTGTCATGGCAAAACTTGTTATAGTGTAAATGAAGTAAAAGAAGGATAAAAATTGAAAAATTCAGAACAGATTGCAAGCTGTATAGAGTATAGATGTACTTAATATACTTTCTTAGCAAATGTTGAAAGGTTTTGTAAAATCACTAGAAAAAATAATAATATATAGGATCAGCCAAAAAAAAACTGTTTGAACACAGTGTAGCATCTAACTCCAAGTATTTTTACATATATCTTTTTCTTCACCTCTGTAAAACACTCCTATCAAATTTGTGTAGCCCAACTTTGGAAACAACTGACAATTATGTAACATAGGAATAATTTTATTTTGCAAATACTAACGTTTTTTATAAAAAAAAAGTTATAGAATTTTAGGCAGAATCGAAAATAAAATAAAAGTTATAAATAAGAGTTTTGCATTAAAAAACATGTTACATTATATCCCCCACATTTTTTGAAGCACCCATTATACTCAAAAATAATATTTGAACTGTGTCTCTTAAGATTCTCTATACCCTTTTTTTGAATTCCCAAAACAAGCGAGATAATTAACTTTATTTACTTCCTGATATCTCATTTTATAATATTTCGGAAGAATCAATCAGGTATCTTATTTTTATAATTATTAGAAATAAATCGGATTTAAAGGATAAGGGATATATGTAAGTGTATACCATACGATAAAAAAAACGGCGTCAGAGGTGGCTTGGAAATGAATATCGATGTCATATATTTGTACGTAAACAAATAGACGCCGTTTTTTTCGCTCATACCGTATAAGAAAACAAATTTAATAAAACAAACGCATTTATTAATATATGTATATAGATTTACATGGTATGAAAAATTCGCATATAATCTCTGAAGGTCCTACCATGGTCCCACCAATGGTTGGTTAAAGTGGCGAGTACGACCACTTAGCAGTCACACCTATAATAATTTAATAAAATATGAATATAATAAACAAACTTATTTCTTTTAGATTTTTTAAAAGCGAGTTATATGTGTTAAGTGGTTTTTGATTATTTTAGACTAAATTTTTTAGACATATGATTATTTTAGACCAAATTGTCTGCCCACTCAAACGTCTTTCAAAATTATAATGTAGGAAATTCTTAATATGTTTTAATTGGGAATACTTTTAGAAAGTTTCATTTTCACCAAACAAAACTACGTATGTATAATAAATTGCAGTATAATGAACTATAATGCATGATATATACTGGTGGCGTCAAAACTAGATGTTGGGTTTTTCTCGATTATTTCAAAGAGAACTCCACATTTTATGACATAAACGTAGTTTTTTCCAACTTTGTTTTGAAAAATAATTTTTAAATCCAAATAATCGATATTTATACAGTAATGTCCTCTTTTGGAATACATAATTATTTTCAGCTGCAGCGATAAAATAAATAATATTTACTGATACGCTAAGTAAAAAAATAATTAGGAAATTATTTTAGACATCTAATTCTTAATTTTTGTCGCTGATAAATATGTAGATACATCACTTTTAACGACAAACCTACTAATAAAAATTGCGAAAAACAAATCATGTTTATTCTCAAAGAGACAATTATTGAGAACAATTCAATAACTATTAATTTAGGATATAGATCTTAACAAAACAAAAGTTGGATAAAAGATTTGTTGATTTATGATATAAAATAAAGTGTTCCATTTGAAATAGCAAAGAAAAATATAATATCTAGTTTTGACTCATCCTGTATATAATACAAAAAAAAAATAATATAAAGAAAATTTAATCATATAAATAATTTAGGAATTTAGCATATTTTTATATAATTATATGAAGATAACATTACCTTAAATTAGTTCCAGTAAAAAACTTCCATATTACTTATTTTTAACTTAGAAAGGGCTTTAAATATATATTTTATTATATAAACAAAAAATTTTATTATTTAATCCAAAAATGGTCAAAATGAACTCTATACGATTACGACATTATAGTAGGAATCAGAAAGTTTGTCCCGGCGAAAATTTTGCCTTGGCCGGGACCAATAAAATCACATTTACATAGGTATAATATATTTGAATTTCTAATATTTAATGTTTTGTTTCAATTATTTAAAAACTTAAAAATAATTGTCCCGGAATCGCCGCGCCGATGCTCAAGTTGGGACCCCTACATTATAGTATTTTCTGGAATGACAATTTTTTGACAAATTCACCAAGAAAAAATAAAAAATATAGCCTTTCTTTTGACAAACTATACAACTCTAAAGTAAATATGTATTTAAATCTATGAATCATCCTGTATATCTATAAAAATACCTCCCTGTTAAATTTACGCTACTTTTGCATGCAAGCATACCTATTTTACAAAAATATGATTTGAGTGAAAATATAAAATAGGAAATCTGATATGAAGCTTTATCTAAACACAGGGTTGACTGTAGATAAACAATATTTTAAGTTATTAATTAAGAAAAATTATAAAATACACAATATATCTGACAGTTCCAAAAAAGCAAAGTAAGAAATGAAACATAATTTATAGCATAAAATCAGTATTTTTTTAAATTTTTAAGTCAACTGGCCATTATCGTTTAATCTATCTATCAATCTATCAAATTGAATGTTTATTATTAAACTTATCTCTCAGATGAGGTAAAACTCTAAGATAAAAACTCTAAAAACCAAGAGTGATTTAAAACAAATTTATATGAATTTAGAAATAAATATGAACAGTATTTACTCACCTGTAATACAGATGCTTTTTGTTTAATTAAATATGTTTCAAAATATTATCCAGCAGGTACAAAATACACATTACACATCACGTAAACACAACACATAGAACTCATAAAATAATAGTTTGTAATCCAAATATTCAAAAATACTGTTTCGTTTCTTCGTGAGGGACGAAAAAATTGATTTTTTTAATTATTTAGATATGCATTAAGGTATATTTCAACTCAAAAGCTTATAAATAATTATTTTTTAAGACATAACCTAAACGAAACGAAATCAGAAGTCGAGAAAGATAAACAAAACTGCCGAATTTAGAAACGAATATGAGTTTTTTTCCTTTTTTCTTGTCACAGTTGAAACAAACAAGGATAAAGCTATTTTCGTAAAACATGCGTGAAACGTGCTAATAAGTAGCCCAATAGATGTGACCTCGCGCCCTTCCATTTTTGAAATCGTAGGGGAATACAAAAATGCAAAACGGGCAAGGCGCCATCTAGAAGATAGGATTTTACTAAGCCCTCATTGTATATCTATTTATACATAATCAAGGGTATCATACATGGAGTAAAACAATAATTAGGGTTTATCTCAATATTTTATTAGCTGCAAATATTAAAATGTGTTATTTAAATAATTACAAGAATAAAATTATTTTAAAAATAACGAGACATGGTATCTTTTTTAAACAAAAGATATTTTGTAATAAATATATGGGTCAGACTTGTTTTCATCGCTTCTGATGTGTGACAAAGAGAGAAATTTTGGAACAAAATCGTTATTTTTTATACGTTTGCAAACCTTTTAAAATCCTACTAATACCATCAAATAAGTGCTACTTATGGAACTACAATACAGCTTGTAAAATTCAGTCTATTTAGATCAATGTATATATGTCAAATCCTTAAATATAAAATATGTAAAATAAAATTGTTAATCGAAATGCCATATTTCATTCAAAGATAAAAAGTTTGGGTGATATATTTCAAAACATAATTTTTAATTTTAGCTTAGAAATTAAACGTAATAATACTTGCATTATAAAAAATAAATAAAAAAATATGTATACATTTAAGTAAACTACATACTATTATTTTTTATTACATGTATACAAGGTGAGTCTTAAATAAAATAAGTGCAAATATTTTCAGGGCTCAAATAAATCCAAAATAACCCAGATATTTTATTTTGAAAATTTCCAAAAAATAGATTTTTCTCTTATATTTTGCGAACCGTGGATGTTTTCTGGATTTTCTTTCTTGAAAATTTAATCTACTACTAAAAAAAATTCGCAAGAAAAATCCTCATATGTTTTCTGGTTTCGAAATATACCACTCCTAATAATATTTACACTTATTTACGACTCACCTTGTATATACCAAATTTTTTCATTTATATTAAAACAGTTAATTTAAATTTATTATTAAACAAACAAATGCTAAAAACATTAAAGGGTGACAGTTGGTAAAAAATAAGTTAGTTAAATATTCACATTGGAAATAATTAGTTAGTCAGCCTTAAATAAGTGCAAATATTTTCAGAACCGGTAGATATGGATAAGAAAAACATATTTTCCCTTTGCCGTTTTTCAAATAAGTTGAAAATAACCAAATTATTTTATTTTGAAATTTGGAAAAAATCTAATATTTTACTTAAATTTTGAGAAGCACTAGACATTTCTGGGGCTTTGTTCTTCTGGATTGAATTTGCAACCTATGTTGTCATATCATGACATGTTTTATAGCTAAAAAGTAAAAAAAAACAAAATTTGATAGTACGGTGATCAATGGTGATAAGAAAATTATTTTTTTTAATTTTTCTTTATATAATTTCAATTTTTCTATCTAAAAATTTGAAATACTCATTTTTTTTCGAGAAAAAAACGTCATGGATGTATTTCAGGGGTCGAAATATACTACTAAAAATATTTGCATTAAACTCACCCTGTATAAACATTGGAACAAAGGCAACTCTTAAGAAGTTATTGCGGAACAAATATGTCGGGAAAATAATACTTTTATTTTTTATCCTTGTTGAGTTTTTCGTATTTGTTTTGAAACACGCTGTACATTTTCGATATTAAAAAAAATTTAAAGATAAACTTAATTATTCCTTATTCTTTTCTTTTTACATTAAAAATATTTTATCATTCAATTCAAGTGTTTCATGTAATAACATCGATCGGTATGTTTTTTTCTTTCTCGGTCATGTGCGTTTTTCTTTTCAATAAGAACTGAATTTCATCCAAAGTCTTCCCTTTTGTTTCCGGTATCCAAAAATACGTATATACAGCAATCAAAAAACTGACTGCACTAAACACGTAAAAAGGCACGTGTATACCGAAGCTGTTATATAAAAGATTATACAAATTGATTGATGCTGACGCAGCTACCACATAAATTACATCTGCCAATGTCATTCCCATTGCTTTGACATTTGTGGGGAATATTTCCGCTGTAATGACAATAGGTACTAGACCTAAACCCACTTTAAATGAAGCTGCGTATATCATAACGCAGGCTGCTGGTAACCAACTTATAGGAAGCACGTTATAGTTCAAGTATTTTAGATGGAAATAGATTGATATTGCTAATAACGCAATGCCTGTTAGGACGCCTGATAATATTAATAAAATTTTTCTTCCGAATCTATCGATAAAAACTGAGGCTACCGAGCAACTAGCCAACATCATCACTGCAAATAGTATAGCTGACGTGGTCGAGTCCATGTATACTGATCCAGCTTCAGTCAAGATCTTTTGAACGTTCATCATCATCACGCTAATACCAACGAAGTGTTGGCCACCGTTTAGTACCAGCATTATTATCATCGCCAGTCTATTACTGGGAACTAAAACTAAGTCCTGAGGTCTGCCTTTTTCTAGTTTCTCTCTCGCTATTTCTTCTTCGATCTCCTCAATTTCCTTATCTATACTTTCTTTGTCAGATCTGATTCGCTTTAAAGCTTTTCTCGCGTCTTTATGTCGGTTTCTAGTCACGTAATAATAAGGAGATTCTGGCATGAAGGGGAATGTTACACACTGTGACGCGGTTATGATTATTCCTACAACGGATGTGACGAAATATGGTGCCAAGGCACCAGTGCAGTACACCAATAAGATTCCAATCAGCATTTGCAAATAAATAAGTGAGGCTAGAAAGCCCCTGATGTTATGGTCAGCTATTTCGGCTACGTACATTGGAGCGGCAACTCCACACATGTCGCCAGCCATGCCGAAGAAGAATCTGGCGACGTATATAACCTTTACATTTGTTGTTAAGAGCAGTACAAGCCAGCAAATGCAGCCAGTAACTGCAGATAGTAACAATGAGGGCTTTCTTCCAAAGTAATCCACAGCAAATATAGTGAAAGGTAATCCTGATATCGCGCCTATCAAATTTATATTTTCAAACCATTCTGCATCGGCTTCTGTTATAGCAATGTGGCTTTTGTTACTCTCGAAATAAGGTATCATTGGTGACGTCCAACCGTAAGCCATGCCATCGGAAACAGCGATCAGTGTACCTGAAATGAGATATGATAAAAATTAATAAGTGTCACTTATCTAATTAAAAATGAAATATTCATGTTAGAATTTTGTTTATCACGAAACGGTTTCTATACGTCTGAAGTATGTGTAACATTTCCTGTTTGTATCGTTTATTAAAAAGGACAATTTCTAGAAAATGTTTTTATATACAGGGTGCTACAAATTCGAGGTACGAGCATTGGTATCTCGGAAACCGTAAGAGATACGAAGATGGTTAAATTGGGGCAAAGTTGCGCCTTGGGATGTTCACCAAGATGCCATCAAAAAAGTTTTGAAAATTTCAAGGATTGCTGAGTTTTTTGGGAAAAACGGATTTTTTTGAAAATCAGTTTTATTTTTTCCTGTCGTTACTTTTAAGAAAATCAAAAAACTAATTGCACATTCTCATAGCCACTTTATTAGGGCTAACTGATAGCAATTTTAGATTTTTAAATTATCTGATAATTTGTGGGATACAGAGGCCAACTTCATTTTTTTAAATACGGACCTGCGTTTTTTATTTCAGATTTTGAAAGAAGTCTCCTGAGTACAATGATATGCCACACTTAATATTTTTTTTTGTTTCGGACATTTGAACACAATTTAATTAAACTAATTTCAAGACCGACTCTGTTTTTTTAATATTTAATCTATTCATCGTTACAATATTGATAAGCTTTTAAACTTAACAATGACGTGGGGTACAACATTGAATACGGAAAATCAAATGCAATAAAATAATATAAAATTATTGGGCATTACTTGACGTCATTTTTAAAAGTGATATCAATACATTTCAACATTTACAATAAGGGGCACAGAATGCATTCGGAAATATAAGAAAAAGATATGTTCAAAGAGCTATAAATCAGATTGAACGAAAAATACATTTTTGTGCATTAGGGACGGTGATAACCCTTTCGAACCTGTAGAGCATTGGAAACTAGTTTGTAGAAGTTGATTTATTTATAATAACTACGATTAATATTATGCATATTATTAGATCGTACACGGAGATTTCAAATTCACAATAAAAAAAGTTAAAAATAATATTTTCAAATTGCTGACCTGGATCTTTCAGTTGGCTAGATTTTCCTTATTATTTTAAATAATAATGAAATAGTTTTGTTATTCTTACTACCTAAAACAGAAAAAAAAGTATCAAGTGTGGTATATCATTGTATTCAGGAGACCGAGTTCTTTCAAAACTTCAAATAAAAAATGCAGGTCCGTATTTAAAAAAATTAAGTTGGCCTCTGTATCTCACAAATTATCAGCTAATTTGAAAATATAAAATCAGATAGCCCTAATAAAGTAGCTATGAGAATGTGCAATTAGTTTTTTGATTTTCTAAAAAGTAACGCCAGGAAAAAATAAAATTGATTTTCAAAAAAATCCGTTTTTTTCCAAAAAACTCAGCAATCCTTGAAATTTTTAAAACTTTTTTGATGGTATCTTGGTGAACATCCTAAAGCGCAACTTTGCCCCAACTTAACTTTCTTCGTATCTCTTAGGGTTTCCGAGATACCAATGCTCGTACCTGGTATTTGTATCACCCTGTATTTGTCGAAGATATTCTGGAACCACTCATGGTTTTTAATTTCATCTCGAAGTGAAGTTGTATTAGTGTAATACGCTGTAGACTATATTAAAAAAATAAAGGTTTTCTTCTTGTATTAACATTGCAGATATACTCATAAACAATAAATTAATACATTCAGTTACACAAATTATTTTACAAAATATTGTACGTCACATTAGCATCAGTCGAGTCGCTAGTCTTCTCTAATATCTTGTCTTAATCTTAATATGACAACTTTTATTTTTTCAGATCAAAAACGAGATTTGGTATGTCAGTATATGACATAAATGAGGACTGACTGACGTATTCAATTATTTTCGGTCACTTTTCACATTTTGACTTTATATAATAGTATTTTATCGTTCAATCTAGAGTGCCACGGTCGTATATTAAAACGACAGTTTGACTCAAAATACTAAGTATGTGTATACTATGTACTCATGTAATATAGCTACTCATGAAATTATATAGGTATAATATAGGTACTCATGAAATTCAGCGTTCTGTATAAAGTGTTTTTCATAAAATGTGTTTGTAGATACAGACATTTAAATATGTGTTGCTAATAATTTAAATTGCTACAGCTTAAAGGATAAACCGTGGTTTTAGAGCAAATTTTTTCATCTGTTTTTGATTTATAGTAAATAACAACAATGAATTACAATCTCTTACTATGTGACGAAGTCTTTCGATGTAGTAAAAACGTAACAACCTCTTTGGTATATTGTTATTTTTGTGATAATATTTATTAAAAAAAATATTAAAATACAAATTACCAACAATTAATACCAAATAATAAGGATATAAAAAAATAAATAGAAGATTAATAGAAGTAAAAAATTAAATGCAAATATAATAAAAATTTTACAGACCCCTTTTTAAAATGGTTTGTTTTTATTTTAATGTTCTTTTAATACTTTTTATTGTCGCCTTTTCAAGATTAGATTTCCAAATTTTGCAAACAATACCGTTAATTATGGCTTGAAAATAAATATTTATGTTTATCCATTAAACACAAAAATCAACAAGGATTAACTTTTAATTCTTGGCTTAACTGAATATAAAACAAATACTTTGATCCTAAATCTTTAATTTGCTGAAAGACTGTAAATGCTAATCAAATAATTGAAATTAACGATATTTTAATTTTTGTATCGGATTAATTAGAATTTGAGACACAAAACTTAACTTTTATATGTTACTGATACCTTTAATATAATTAAAAACGATTAGTTTTGTTTATTTATCTCTTTTTACCTTTGAGGCAAAAATAATTAATAAGATAAAACCTGGCAATATACGAAAAACTTAATACTGTAAAATTTAGTAAAGAATTTAAAGGTTTAGGAGAGTTAAATAATTAATTTATAATATGATTTTCTTTATACGGTGAATAAGACAAACTATTTAATTTTTCCCTTAAACTCCCTTTAATTTAAAAAATTGTTTTGTCTATATGTCTGTAAGAAGGAAGAATTAATAAGTTCAGGGAGTTAAAACTTCTATAAAAAAATACCCTGTATAAGTTTTGTGTCAATTTTTTGATTAATTGATTAAAATCCAAATATTACAGCAGTTTTCAAAAATTAACTATGATTTATTCAAATGCCAAAATTATCAGTGATGTATTATGTTTTGAGTACTTGACAAGATTCTTTCCTTTCGAGCTATTTTTTTCTTGAGTGGTATCAAAAACAGTAGCTTCATTGTTAAGAAGATTGATTAACTTATCGTAATCGTAGAAGAAATCCAAAAAAAAACTAATCTGGTATGGACATGTAAACACAATGGGAGAAGAAAGGCTACCAAAGAATATCATGAAATGGAGCCCAACGGCATCGGCATAGCCAAAGGCAATGTAAATACGCAAGCCAATGACTGGATGGACAGAAGACGGATCACGCTATAGAACCGGACTTATAAAAAAATATATGATGTCCGCTACAAATCAGAGACATAGAATAAAAATTCAACGGAAAATATTGAGAGAATAGCATATTCAAATCTTGAAAGGTATTGAAATAAACAGAAAATATTTTATCGAATTGAAAACAAAAATAGAGGAAACAAATTATAACATCTGTTAAATGGATTGGCCTCAATCATTCTAGATTATTCGGTCAATCTGTCATTAGCACCCTAAAATTGACAAAAGAGGAAACCTCTCACTTCACTGTTAGGCTATAAGAAGTTGGATATATAGTGTTAATTAAGAAGAGGAAGGAGGGCAATGGTCAAACCTAACCTCACAATAAGAATTGACCTCATATCTAAGGTGGTAATAAATAAAGACGGATATATCCTCTATTATAGATACGGGACAACACCGGTATCAGGTCTAAGGAGAGACCAAATTAAAGAGGTGGAGAAATGGAGACAGATCTTCCAGCCTCCACCTTACGGGTACCTCAGCCGGAGGCAAGCTCCTCGACTGTGAAGGGCACCGCGGGCCAAAGAGGAAGAACATCTGTTGAGAGTTCCAGAGGAGGATGGAAAATACCCTGTCCCCCCTAACACAGAAAAATGAATAATGTGTTATAGATCAGTTATATCGCAGTTATAAGGTCGCAGTTATTAACGCCACCTCTCACTCATTCTACATTAATTAAGAAAAACTGGATATTTAAAAAAAAACTGAGGTTTCATTGCATATTATATTCAATATATGACTAGATAGATAGATACGCTATTGCGAGAGCAGCTGTATCATTTATACATTAATTTTCGGATTGATTGTCTGTGGTGTATTAATAACCTACATAAATAATATCAGTTTAATTCCCCAAATAAACAATTTCACATATGTTTGTGAAATGTATATATTAAGATAAGATACTGTACCACAGGGGGTATTTAATATAACTAATATTAGATTTACCAATCATTTAGTAATCGATCTTAAATCATAAGAAATCTACTAACTGTACATACCAAGTGTGGTAGCTAATATCTGAGGACCGAGGTCCTTAATCATCTTCCAATTCACACCCATGACGTTGAAACGCTAATCCAACAAGTTGACTTAAAGATTCCCGATGTGTCAACACGGAAATTTAACCCTAACGGCTGCAAACTGTCAAAATTAACGGTATGATGAAATGTACAATTTCTCATATCCCTCGAAGATCGAATGCTTGGGATAAAACCTTTTAACCGACTGTTTAAAATTTTAATTGCGGTTCTTAATAAATAGGAATTTTCCAGATAACGAAAAGACAACCTTTAATTGAAGTGGCTTGTTCGATTTACTGATTACCCTGTAACAATTTTAGTTATTTTAATTCGAACCGATAAGACTGTTTTGAAAGAATATGTTGATTATATTAATGAACGCTAAAACGATTATATTTAGTTTATTTCATATTAAGCATGTATTATCAAGGACGTCATATCTTCTTAATGACTAATTATTTCTTTTAATTATTCGTAATACCAAAATAGTATATCTTTTCTTTTTTACTAAATATTTAAGAGCTAAGTGACATTTTTTGTTTACTGATCAGACACTTTCTCTATAGACATTTCTATCTTGTACCATCTGTCCATCAAAGAAAGTTGAGCACTTGAACAGTATGGTAAGTATATTAAAATTATTTTACTTCCCAGACCTTTTAGCTTCGTTTTCTTTTGCACTTCCATATAATCATGAACTGCTTTCCAGTTCTCCTTAGACTTAAGCATCGTTGGAACCAAATTACTATAAGTCAGTTCCTAAGTAATGCTTTTTTGCTAAGTAATGACTTTCCATTAATTTATTTCTCTCACAGGTTCACCTTTTGCATGACAGCACAGCATACATCCCTGTAGTGGGGTAACTATGAGCGAAATAAATTAATGGAGAGACCGCCAAAAGCACTGAGCTACAGAGTAGTAATAGTATCTATGATTACTACATACCAGGCCACGCGCTAATGGGCCACCCTGTTTTATATAGATGATGTTGAATGATTTATAATGATTCATATCCTGAAAATATTTTATTTTGTATACAGGGTCTCCTAAAAAGTTATGATCATTTTTTTTTAATTGCATCCCCATTCTTCTGTACCTACCTAATTTGATTCAGCATAAAATTATGCATACAGTACACCATCTTTACTTGGAGCACTTTATGCGGTGTTCTACACTCAGATGCAAAAAAAACGCAACGCAGAAAATTTTGGTCAAATTTAAAGTGTTATATTTTTGTTATTTTTAGCATTATTTTTATGATTTTTTAGGAAACTGTATATAACTATATCAACTAGAAAGAAAGCTAAGTTTTTTATAAACTTTAGTATTTGGTATTGACCAAGATGATAAAATTGACACTCCAAGAGACAATAAATGAAGTTAAACTAAACAAGAAAACAACGGAAAAATTTATAATCAGGAACGGATTAAGATAGGGGGATCCACTATCTCCAGTACTGTTTAGTGTAGTATTAGAAAAAATTATAAAAGACGCGGGTATCAACAGAGAGGGCCTTCTGTATACAAAAAGACACCAATGCTTAGCCTTTACCGATGATTTGGTCATCTTAGCAAGAGATCGGAAAGAGCTGATATCGGTGACCTTTTTTTTAGACCAGAACATCAAGCGCAAAAAGTAGGCTTAGTGTTTAATGAGAAGAAAACGAAATTTATGGAGTGGTCTACAATTGAAGTTTGAGAGAGGTAAACGATACAAGTTTGAGGAAGTAGATACATTCACATCTGAGAGCAGTATTTCTAAGGAATCCAAATGTAACTCAAGAAATTATGGCAAGAATAATGGCAGGAAATAGATGTGTCAGCGCATTACAGAAAATTATTAAGAGTAAGAACATTTCTAGAAGTTTAAAAATCAGAATGTACCAAACAATGATAAGACCAATAGTGCTGTATGCATGTGAAACGTGGACGTTCAATGCAACAGAAAGTTCGAGGCTAGAGACTTGGGAAAGAAAAATACTGAGGAAAATTTTTGGAGGAAAGAAGATGACAACATATGGACCAGAAGAACAAATGAAGAAGTAAAGTAACTATATCGGGCACCGAGTATAATGGGAGTAGCAAGAGCACAAAGACTGAGATGGCTGGAACACATTGAACGAATGGCCGAAGCAAGAATTCCTAGTATGATAATGAAACGTGAAATAGGTGGAAAGAGAAGGAGGGGTAGACCGAGAATCAGATAGAAAAAGGATGTAGAAGAGGACTTGAGAAGGATAAGTTCATAGTGGTATGTAGTTCACAATAATCACCAATGCCGTCTTGTCATATTGAAAAATAACTTCAAAAAGAAACGATAATTGAAAAAATTGCAAATTGTTGATGGCAAGTTCATTTCTTAAGCAACAAGAATAACAGGATAAATCTGCCAAAGGAAAATTTGCATTATCCTCTAGGTAGGGTATTTTTTATGGAGTCGCCAAAATCGCATTATTTAAAATGCTATAACTCTATTTTTTAACACCCTGTATATTATCTCTCCCTTAGACAGAGAATTACAAAATGAACCTATTTTATATTTGAAGTGTTCCTAAATTTATTTTATTTCATATCGGGTTTTCAACGGTAAAATACCACACAAAGATCATTTGGTGAGTTTGAAAAAAAATTACTATTCAAAGAGCCATACAGCGCGAATATCTGCATAACCGCTCAAAATTTATGAACACTTTAAGCACTAAAAATGTTCGTTTCTGAATCTTTAAGAAAAATTATAATATACAAAGTTTGCATTTTGCAGAAAAAGTTGATATATAGCATTTTCAATATTAAGATGTTGGTGACGCAATAAAAATTACCCCCAGTATAAGATAATGTAATTTTTTCTTCGCGAGTGTATTCTGTCATCTTTGTTGTTCAGGATAATATAGTATTAAAAAAAGTTAAATTCACTCTATTTTTAACCACTTTTCGGATATAGTATTTTTAACAAAGTTTTCATAAATATGAAATAGAGCGGTATGTTGCCCGCATAGTGCAGGAAATAAAAATAGAGTAATATATGTAAAATTTCATGCTGAATTCAAGTTTGTATAGAAAAATGAGGTGGGGGACAAATTTAAAAACTTAAAACATTATCCCAAATAGCATCTATCTGACTTCGAACTAAATCAGACCTGAAGCGACGTCAGACTTTGTGCAAATTTAGGTCGGGTGCTGGTGATACGACCTTTTAATAGGAAAGCGACGTCGTTGGATCTGAGTCGGTAAATCCAACGATCTGTCGACGTACAAAATAACAACGTAACATTTTTATTAATTTCCCAACGTCGTTCCCACGTTGTATTGCACGACGTACATATACTTGAACTAGCCCGACGTCTAACCGTTGTCCGAATAGGATATGTCTCACTGATAATCCCTAAAGTAACGGCCAATTATATTTTGTTGTATTTTATGTTCATATTTATAACCTAATTTACGTATCTCTATTTACGTCCGTAAATACAACCCATTAAGTAGCATTTGCGACCTAATGAACATCATGAACATAACCTAATAAAAAGTTTTTGTAAACAAACTTATGCCTAGAAAAACACTAAAAAGGTATTTAGATATTCATCTACATTTTACAGAAAGAGGTCGAGGCTTTTGCAAAATAATAATAGTAGTAGTGATGTCTTGCCTCCACCCATAAATGATTTTTATCCGGAAGAGATGCTGCATTACATTGGTGCATCTTAATTTCATTTAGCTTAGGAAACCAGCAGACCCCATCCTCCTCCCACATGTGAGGTTAGGCTTAAAAAAGTGGCTGCCCATTTTTTTAAGGAGAAAACAAAAACTAAAATATAGTTGCACAAATCCACAAATCACTGATACGAAAAGTGAGGTTACGTGGCGTACGTTGGAATTATATACGTCATAATACGATTGCCAGTCGTCCGGTTTGATGACGTCGGTCGTGTCAGACGACTAATGTTGGAGACCCGGTCGGAATTGGTATATTGGTAGTTCATATTAAGTCGAACACAGAAATCCGCCATTCTTAACACGTATCCGATTGTCAGCCATTTTAAGATCGTTTTTTGTTTTTAAAATTTATATTCACATTTCGATTTCTAGTAGAATAATATTGATAAGGTTGAGTTTGGGGGGAACCACAGTACAGTTTTATGATTAAACCAGCTAGAAAATTAAAAAAAATATTTCGCGAGTAACTTTTTTATAGATATTTTTATTTCATAAATCTACCTAATTTTGAAGGCACTCGTTGTTTTCAGGAGTATTTTAATCACATATATCAAAATAGTGACTTCCGTTGACAAAACTTATGTTTGGATTAATGATTCAGAATTATTATAATATGAAATTAGATAGGCACTTATAGTTATATTCGAGGAGTGATTATGAATCCATTTGTAATTAGGTAGTTTGGTTAGATTTTTATGTATTCTTGGTAGCGAATATGAAACCAAACGTAACGTTAGTGCTTCGCGACGAATTATAAGTAACTAAAATCCAACGTAATATGACGTTGGTAATTGGTAGAATTACATTCCCTATTAGGTCAGATACCGACATCGAGGCGACCCGAATCTGTATTCCCCATTTAGGTGCAAATAAGGGTCGTCAGGCGGTCGAACCGACGTTGGTACCCGACGTCGGGTTTATTGAACGCGACGTATACCCGACGTTAGATAACGTCCAAATGCTACTTGGGTATCAACACTTTTTTTGGGACACCCTGTATAGAACAAAATATTTTTAGGATATGCCTATTTATAAGCTATGTAACATCTGTGTAAAACTTTTTTTCATATTTTCATATCTTCGACAACGAATAATAAATAATCTCCTCTCATTTTTTTAGTAGGTAATAACGAGACACTCTCTATCATTTATTATCATGGAAATAATTTGTTGGCTATTTTTTGATAAGATTTCACAGGAAAATATTAAATTTTTTAACTAATTTAAAGTACGCCACTGTCTTTTACGAATTTGACAATAGGTACTCCTTGAAAATGAAATGCGAAAAGTATTTTTATATTTCAAGTAGTCACCTGTGATCCTTAATATCACTCCAGCAAAGTCCACAAAAAGAAAAAAAGAAGTAGGAGAAACTACAAAAACTATTTACTTCAAACTGTAAATACTTCTTCCACTTGAACTTCTGACTGACTCAAAATAAGAGAAATATAAAACAAAGTACAAAGAAAAGTAAAGCTATTTTATCCTCAAAAGAAATCCAGTATTTTTCTTTTATTTATTTTTATATTTCTTGTTGTAAAGCCTCGCACAATCTTTGACAACTTGAAAATATTTTTGGACTGGCCAATTATAGGTGATGTTTGAAATAAAATGCTATTGAATGGATTGGAATAGAAAAGTTAATATCGACATTTTTTGTAGATAAAATGTAAAATCTTAAGAGCACTTCAGTACTAACTTATTGGCGTCATTTTACCGTATTAACATACTATTCAGGAAGTAACAACTTAATATATTTTTCAAATATTACACTTGATTTTGAAATAGATAAAATGTTTCTACTGCAAATGAAACAACGTAAAGTACAATCGAATATTATTCAAGCATACAGTTAGCAATATATCAAAAATGTCATAGGTGTCACTTATATAAACACATGAAACACCAATATTTCGGTTTATTTTTATTTATATTTTTAAAATATAGCAAGGAATGGACAACAAATTCCAACATTTATTTTTCATGTTTATCGTTAGAGGCAGTGGAATAAAAAATATTTTATTCCAAATCAAAAACAAATTCGGCTGGTCAATTTGTATCTACTGAAATATAAATTTTTTTATTGGCGAACATAAATGTTTTTATTGACATTAATTTTAGCCAAAAGCATTTATTGTTTATTATATTTTGATGTATTATTTTCATTATGGTATATGTATTCATATTATAATATAAAATAATGCTTCTTTTTCTATTAATTCATTAATCAAAACTAAAATTTTCATGTTCGTAAAAGCTCTATATATTGTATTTTTATTCTCGCATAAAAAATGCCTCTATCATGTTAAATATTATAATTTTACATCGGACAACATTAGACAAAGGTGTATTTATATAAATATACACTAAAAAGTCGTTCTGTGCGTCCAACTAGCTAATTTAGAACTCCTATAATTGATTATAATTGCAAATTTATTTGATGAGAAGTTATGATTACGACTGCACATTCTGTCACTGACAAAATAGCTTACTGACTTTGAACTTGAAAATCGCGATATGCTGGGTCTGGGTAGATGTATGGTTAGAGATAGGCCCAACATGGCACTTAAGATATCTGACGGAAGCTGTGTATCTTCCGTCAGAACATCCGTAAAGTGAACTAACCTCCTATTTTATACACACTGTCCAGAACACCACAATCCCTGCAGGGAAGACTGGGCTAGTTAGACATGCTAGTAATAACAGAACAAAAACTGAAATGGGCTATTGTTAAGCGGTTATATTGACACATTTGAGTCTTATAAAGCAGCAGGAGTAGATGGGATTTTTCCTGCCCTTCTAAAAAAGGACCAGGAAATAGCTTCTCACCATCTATTACACATTAAAAGAAGCAGCTGATCTATGGGATATATACCAACCATTTGAAGAAGGGCAAATTAACCTTTATACTCGAAATAGGTAAAACTGATTGGGTTAACCCCAAATCATTTAGGCCTATTAGCTTCATATCGGCCATACCAGAAACGATGGAAAAAGTAATAGATGACTATGTTGGAGAAAACATAGATATATACCATGATAGTAAAACTCATCCTGATTACCTATGGTGCAACAGGTTTTGTGTACCAAGCAGTTGCAACCAAAACTAGAGCAACCAATTAGCGCGAGGAAATCCAATATCGTCGTTGTTGTCGAAGATATGAAAAAAGTTTTATACAGATGTTGCATGGTTTATAATAGTGCATATCTTCAAAATATTTTGTGATATACAGGATGTCTCAAAAAATATGATAAGGTTCCCCCCATAAGGAATTCCTCCATAAGAATTCTTTTCAAGAAATGGACCCGACAAAAAGTTGTAGATATTATTTTTTATCTTTATATTCTTTAATTCCAATATTTAATGGTCTAGATGTTTCATCAATATAAAATTTCTCACATTTACATGGTATCTTGTATATCACATTTTTGTTTCTTTGATTATTTCTTTAAGTGATTATTTTTTTGTTTATTTTTTTTAGATCTAGAACACAATATAAGTCAAAATTAAATAAATACAAACAAAATATCATATACAGAATGTTTAAGCTTTTTCGTTTTACTTCATTACTTATTAATAGTAATTTTATTATTAATAGATTAGGTTGTAATTGGTAATTTCAACAGAACTTTTTTCTAATAGACGTATCTGCTAAAAAGTAAAGTGTTCTTAAATTGTTGTATTTAGAGGTGTTAAAAAATTGTTTTTTTTTTCTTTGCATCTGAGAGCAAGAATGTTATTATACAGGGTGTCCCAGAAATAAGTGCAGATATTTTAAGGGGTGGTAGATCTCGATAAAAGAAACATATTTTCTCTTTATCGTTTTTCAAATAAATCCAAAATAACGGAGTTATTTTACTTTGAAAATTTCCAAAAAAAATGATTTTTTGCTAAAATTTTGAGAACTACTAGATCTTTTCTGGATTTTATTTCTTGTAAATTTAATCTAATACCTATGTTGCCATATTATCAAGAAATTATGTTTCTTAACTAAAAACTAAAAAAATTTCCAAAAAATTTCGAATTTTCAAATTTTTTTTTTCGCAAAAAAACTCATAGGCGTGTTTCTGGGGTTCAACTATACTACCAGTTAAAATATTTGCACTTATTTCTGGGACACCCTGTATATCGGGTGCGTGTCAAAAGTGGCTCTTCCCTATAACTTTTTTACATAAAAAACGAGATTTGTATGTTAGTATATTATGACATTAATAATTAGGATTGATTGACGTATTCAATGGTTTTTGGTCACTGTTTCACCGGAAATGACTATAACTTTTGATATTTACTATTATTCGATTGAAAATGACACTCTGTATAGAATGACATATCATATGTCAACTTTTGGTATTTTTGCTTATAAAAAAATCGTATTTTAAATTTCCATCTAGAGTGCCATGGCTGTGTTCAGAACGCTTAATTTTTAATCAAGGAGCCCTTGGAAAAATATATTTGATCGTCTAAAGTATTTTCCTCGCCGGTTGATAAATACCCAAATCGTTTTTTTTTAATCATATCTCAATTTTTTCAAATGAAACAAGGGTGGCTCATTAGCATATTTGAAAAAAGTATGTTTTTACGAAAACACATGATATGATCTGTCATTTTTGAAGTAATCCAATCGAATAAATGAAATGACGGATGACGCATGACGGATGCAAATATACTTACACGTTTTTTACATTATCAAGAATATTAGAGATAGACTTAGTAAAGCCGTGTGCCGGAAACTACGTGGAGCTGTAAAGGTATTGTCTATATTGGAGAACCAATGAAATTCAGCTCCTCCAATCAATCAATTTCAAGCAGCTTGAAATTCATCATCTCAATTGTTATGGATTCTTTAAGGTGTCACGACCTAGTTCTGATAGCAAAACCTGATGCTATAATAGATCGTATGATCGAAAAAAAATCTTCAAAAATTATCTTAGAAATTCCGATCAATCATATAAACTATAAAATGTTCACTAGTAATACCACAAGAAGTTAAGTTATTTCGGTATTTTTTATTGGCGCTCAGGAATATTTTGAAAATTACCCGACTGGAAGACGAGGTATAACTTTCTAAAAATATCCATGAGCCAGAAAAAAAAACCGGATTTAGTTTAACCTCGTGGAGTATAGGTATAAAGAATATTTACCATCAAATTTTGTTTATAATCGTTTTAAAATTACATTTTTTGATAATGGTTATTTTTTTTTCTTTGAGAAGAGACCAGCAAAGCAAAGAAAGTTTGGTTGACTTGGTAATTCAGTGGTAATTCAGTAATCATAGTAATTAATATAAAAGTGTTTAAGTTTTAAGTTAATATGAAAGTTTATTTCGAGTTATTCAGGAGAATTTCTAGGTAATTGCTCAAACTTTTAACTATTAAATGAAAAAAAAAATTAATAAAGTGGTGTCTAAATATTATACAGGGTGTTCCTTAATGACATTCTAATATTTAAGGTGATTCTTGGATGTCTTCTAAGAAAAAAACTTCATATGAATATATGTCCTAAACATCTTAACTTTTCAGATACAGGGTAGTAAAATTTCCTTTTTTTTTTCAAAATATCTCTAATGTTATATCTGATACTCTTCCATGCGTCAAAATGCATAGTTTGATATCAAAAAAAATGTTTTATTTCTTCATTTCCTTCCAGCCGATGCAGAAATGATTTCCACACAACAGTCACCGCATCAGATTTTAAGCGATTTGATCCCAAAAAACTGATTTTAATTCTTTAAGCAAAAACTATGCGTCGGACGAAGAAAATCAAGAGATAACAAATATTTAGAAATGAATGGAGATTTTGAAGATAATTTCTATTTTAAGAGAATTCAGTGGTTTACCACTCATTTCTCCAACAATATTCAATATAAAACCCGTATGGACGGCACTGGTTGAAAAAAATAAAATTCTATGTACAGGGTGGGTCAAATTCGACGCTTTTAAATGGAAACATCCTTTTCTATAGGAGATAGACGAAAACTAATATTGGTGTCTGGAGCTCAATTTTCATCAAAAACATGATGGTGAAAACCGCACATCAATATCTGTTACCGTTTCGGAGTTACGGGGTGTTTTTCAAAACTGTGTAGCATTTTATTTAAAATTTACACAATTTAAATAAATGTACAGAATTATTTTATTTAAACAATTCAAGTTTAAGTCCTCGCACCGAGATGGCATTATAAGTATTGTTATTATCTTTTATTTTTTCTACAAGTTTATTTCTGGCTAGTTATTTCAGTCCGGTCGAAGTGGTTCGTCACTTTATTTCTGACGGTATAGGTATATACCTCGTGCCTACCTTTATCGCTATATTGGTGGTTGAAGCTGAACCCGATAGAATTATCGGCGTTTTTTTTGGCGTTTTTGAAATTTGTGTGGGAAAACCCTCTGAGCGGAGGTAAGACTTTTATTTTTTACATAACGTTTCCTAATACCTTTTTTCTATTTGTACAGGGTTTTATTTTATGGTACGCATTTCTGGTGCCATTTTGTTTATTGTATCTGACATTTGGGCCACGTTTGTCCCTACAATATACACGTTGAATAACGGAGGAATCTCCTGAATATACAGCATTTTCCGATCCTGTCTGGGTGGAGACGTTTTAATCACGATCCAGTTCCAGCAGTTCACCACAACCAGCTTGTGACCAGAACGGATATAAAAGGCCAGATCATTTCTTATTATATAATTTAAGTTCACTTTAATGCTTTAAGCCCTTCAGGCATATTAGATATTTTATTACTTTAGAGTCACTTTGAAATATTTTATTCATGTTATGCATATTTCTGATATATACATAGTACGGTTTTTTTAATATAAAGAGTCCCTATATTTTGGTACCAAGATCGCCAGACTTTTTGCAGAATAATTAATAAAATATTAATATTCAGAAGCGTGCAGATTTAACTACCATCTTGAGTGATCTATTTTAATACATACTATTTACCAACAAACATTTTCAAACATCAAATTATTCATAGTCTTATTTTATTCTAATTAACATTTAATTATTAATTATACTTAGTTGTTAGTTTATCTCAGCGTTTCATTTGTGTAATTCCTAAAATAAGTAATACCTATATTCTGAGTTGATTTCTCAGTTCTCAACTTAGAAGTTTTTGAAAGTAAATGGAAAACTGAGTGGCGCCCAGTATATTATAAAGACGTAATTATCACAATTTAATTTTCACTAGCTTACGACCCATTGCTCACCGGCGAACAGCTCCGTCGCATAGTATTAGTTGTTTTAATATTTTTTCTAAAAGAAAATTCTTATAAAAAAACATTCCATCGTTTTTTTTATAACTTCTAATGCTACAAAATAGCGTCCAACGATGTGGGGCCTTGAGAATTTAAATTAAAAGAATAAAATTGTTTTACATCTTGATTTTTTTTTACGTCTTTATAATTTGGTTTATTATTTTTGCTGAGATAAACTAGACTATTTAATATTAACTTTGCCTAAATCGTATCTATTTTTATCTATTCAGTTATGGACTTTAATTTCATATTTTTCCTTTTGCAAAAACAGGTATATTGTATTTTTTCCTCGGTATCTGGTACTATTTTTCTATATTTTTTGGTATGGTATAGCTGTGATCTAAGTTATTCTGACGGTGAAATTGCTGTGGTTTTTTTCTTTTCTCTATTTCTATTTCTAGTTTTTTCTGTCTATATTCTGTCTATTTTTCTATATATAAAATCTGCATAAAATTATCAATTACAAATTGTTTACCTAAAATTTTAACTAAATTTATAGATATTTTCATCGCGTGTTGTTTACCAGTTTTTTATTTCATACCAAATAGTTTTTTTATATTGACATAGAAATTCTTTTTCTCCGACGTATTTTAACATTCGTAGTTTTATCGATTCTATTTAGATTATTTTCCTGAATATTTTTTGAACAGTATACAGGGTGGTCAAATAAAAAAAAATTATTTCAAGTCATTTTGTTTTTGTAATTGATTTATTTATTTTTTAATTTTAACTAATACTTATTTAGAATTTACATTTGTAAAATTTATTCAGTAATTATGGATTTAGAAAAGTTTAGAGTTAATCATTTGTTGGATTATGAGTTGGAGTATGAGTTAAATATTCGATTTGTTTATACTGAAAGGGGCGTTGATGATAAAAGAAAGATGCTTTCGAAACTTTTAAAGAAAGAACTAAACAATCCAGGTTCTCAAATTAATATGGACAGTTATAAAGTTGATTTTATGACGGAACAAACTGAAATTAATAAAAGTTTATCTTCTATTACAAGTTTAATTTCTGATTTTGAGGGTAGTTCTGCAGATAGTACATTTTTAAGAGTAAAATCTAGATTAGCTCATTTATCTGGTCGTGTAAGACGGATAGTAATTTCAAAGCCTAATGAGGAGGAAATTATTAAATTTAAAAATGAATCGTATGCTACTTGTTTAAAGTTAGAATCCGATTTAGATGAAAAAACAGTTTCAATCTCTAATACTCAAAATCTGAATGATAGTTTTGAACATAATTCTGTTGCTCCTATAGTCAATGTTAGTCCGGTAGTTTCTTGTTCCGCTAATAAACAACCAATTTCATCTTGGGGTATAAAATTTAATGGCGATTCGAAAAGCGTTTATTATTTTTTAGAAAGAGTATCTGATTTAGCTCAAAGCCGTAATTTTTCCGAAATAGAATTATTTAACTCAGCTGTTGAATTTTTTATAGGCGATGCTTTTGTTTGGTATCGTAGTGTAAGATCCATTGTTACTGATTGGCAAGGTTTAGTTAAAAGATTAAAGAACGATTTTTTACCTCCGTGTGCAGATGACGACATCTGGGAACAGATAAGACAGAGAAAGCAGAAAAGAAATGAATCTATAACTATTTTTATTGCTCATTTAGAGAACTTATTTTCTCGTTTATCTTTACCTCCAGCCGAAATTACTAAGGTTAAGTATATTCGTAAAAATTTATTACCTGAATATATTAATCAGTTAGCTTTGCATACTGCAGATAGTGTTAATGACTTGTCTATTTTGTGTAAAAGATTGGAAGAAGTCGTACAGTTAACTTCTCAATCTGTTTCTAAGAAAAATTCGCATTTATCTTATTTGGACGACTCACAGCCTAGTACTTCTACCTCTGTATATAAAAAGCAGTTTCATGATCGAAAAAACGTATCTACCTCTAACAAAAATTCTTTTAAAAATAACGTTCAGAAATCTACTGAAAATTCTAAGGACTCTAAATCTAAGATAATTTGTTTCAATTGTAATTTACCTAATCATACGTACAATTCTTGTAGAGAAAAACGTAAGTTATTTTGTTTTCGTTGTGGCGAGCCTAATGTTAAAGTTTCAAATTGTAGTAAATGTTCAAAAAACTAGTTAAATCACCAGTCATTGCAAGTGGTCGATTGCTTGGTGATGGTTCAACCACTAAAAGTTACTTTAATATTTTTGAGTGGAGAAAATGGCTTAAACATGTTTCAAATTTTTATAAAACACCATTTCATAATAACGAAATTCTACCATTGTTTTCTAAAAAAGTTAATGATAATAGACCTTATATATCAGTACGTCTTTTTGACAGGGATATAACTGTATTACTTGACTCCGGTGCCACTACCTCTATCATTGGAAATGAGGGTTTAAAGTTTTTAAATAAGTTAAAAATAAAAGTTCATCCTATCCAACATTCTAATCTTTATACCGCAGATGGCAAGGAACAAAAAGTAATAGGGTTAGTTGACTTACCTATTTCTATTGGTACTTGTTTTAGACTGATTAAAGCTCTTGTAGTTCCTTCTGTAACTCATTCTTTTATTTTTGGTATGGATTTTGTTAAATCATTTAACTTGATTATGAATTTTAAAAACAATAGTTATCTTATTCAGAATGATTCTATTAAACTAGATATAGTGGAGCCATTTTCTAACAGTTCTTTTAGTTCTAACTTGTTTTCTCTAGATGACTTATCTCCTTTTGAAAAAAATGAAGCTTTTAAAGTATTAGAATTATTTAAGCAGATTGATAGTGATAAAAAATTAGGCCGCACAAATAAAATTAAGTTAACTATAGATACAGGAGATAATCAACCTTTTAAAAAGAAACCTTACTTACTTTCTCCGTACATGCAGGACATTTTAAATAAAGAATTAGATTCTATGCTTGAGTTAGGTGTAGTCGAAGAGTCTAATAGTCCTTGGTCTTCTCCTACCTTATTAGTTAAAAAATCTAATGGAGAGTATAGATTTTGTTTTGATGGACGATTTCTGAACGCTATTACTAAACATGACAGTTTTCCTTTACCGCACGTAGATCGTATTCTATGTAACTTACGTAATGCTAAATTTATCTCATCTATTGATCTTCGTAAAGCATTTTGGCAGATTCCTCTAGACGAGGCATCTAAAGAAAAAACTGCTTTCTCTATTATTGGTCGTGGTCATTATCAGTTTAATGTCGTACCTTTCGGTTTGTGTAATGCCGCTCAGACTCAGCAACGTCTTGTAGACTCCATATTTGGTCCTAAATATGAACCTCATATTTTTTCTTACCTTGATGATATTTTGATTTGCTCTCCTACTTTTGAACATCATATAGAACTTTTAAAAACAGTACAAAAATTGCTTAAGGAAGCTGGATTAACTATTAATCTTGAAAAATGTAATTTCTTTAAAACCACATTAAAATATTTAGGTTTTATAGTGGGTAATAACTCTTTAGCTACCGATCCTGCAAAAGTTGAATCGATGACGAATTATCCTCGTCCTCAGACTTCTACTGAAGTCAAGAGATTTATCGGTATGTGTTCTTGGTATAGACGTTTTATTAAAGATTTTTCTTCTCTTGTTAATCCACTTAATGCTCTCCTTAAAGGTAAAAAGAAAAAGCAAACAATATCATGGAATGACGATGCTGAGGCTGCTTTTCTGGCTATAAAACAAAAACTTGTTAGTGCTCCAGTCTTATCTCAACCAGATTTCTCTCAAAAGTTTTTTGTTCAATCTGATGCTTCTGATGTCGGAATCGGTGGTATGCTTACACAATTTATAGATGGTGAAGAGAGGGTGATTGCTTATGCAAGCCGTTCACTTTCTAAAGCAGAAAGAAATTATTCGGTAACTGAACGTGAGTGTTTGGCAGTTATATTCTGCATAGAAAAGTTTAGACCTTGGATTGAAGGTACTCCTTTCACAGTCATTACCAATCATTATAGTGTGCTTTGGCTCAATAACTTAAAAACTCCTTCCGGTAAGCTCAGTCGATGGTTACTTAGGTTGCGTCAGCATACTTTTGATTTGCAACATAGAAAAGGTTCTATGCATTTAGTTCCAGATGCGTTAAGTCGTATTCCTTATTCTTCTCCCGATATCAATCTACCTGAGGCTAAATTATTTTATTATCTACAGATAACAGTTCTCTTGATCCATGGTACATT
Organism: Sitophilus oryzae; assembly: GCF_002938485.1. NCBI lineage: Eukaryota > Metazoa > Arthropoda > Insecta > Coleoptera > Curculionidae > Sitophilus > Sitophilus oryzae. Next base: position 368,763 of record NW_022145835.1, read on the forward strand.
TCATTACGTGATAAAATTCAGAACGAGCCGGATAAATATCCACAATGGCGCGTAAAAAACGAAAAAGTATATAAATTCATTTCATCAAATAAATCTCATATTTTTAACAAAAGAGAATGGAAAATTTTAGTGCCTAAATGTCAACGTAACAAAGTTATTGATTCTTGTCATATACCTCCAACTAGTGCACATTTTGGTTTCCGTAAAACTTTGTATCGAGTACAAGAAACGTATTATTGGCCAAATATGAGATCAGATATTTTGAAATTTATTAGAAAATGTTTAGTTTGCGGTGCGCAAAAATGTTCAAATTTGCCTAAAATCGGTACCATGGGTAAAGAAAAAATTGTTGATTTACCTGGTCAGATTCTTTCTTTAGATTTTGTCGGTCCGTTTCCGCGTTCTAAAAAAGGTAATAAATGGTTGCTAGTAGCAGCTGATTGGTTTTCTAAATACACTTACATATTTCCTTTGAAGCATTCTAAATCAAATAATATTGTAGATACTATTGAAAACAACATATTTCTGATATTTGGTGTTCCTCAAATATTAATAACTGATAACGCTCCAAATTTTGCTAGTAATAATCTTAAAGGTCTTTGTGAAAAATATAAAGTTAAACAGTGGTTTACTCCCTATTATTCACCACAATGTAATTTTGTCGAAAGGAATAATAAAACCATAACTACTGCTATCAGATGTTATATTGATAAACATGAAGATTGGGATTTACACATACCTCAGATTAGACAAGCTATTAATACTGCAGTTCATGAAGTGACAGGTTTTCCGCCAACTTATTTGATGTTCGGTAGACATGTTCCTATATCTGGCGAATATTACGATTTTAGTATTAACGACCAATCTGTAGAAATATTGCCTGGTGATAGAAATACTTATGCTGAGAATTTGACAGAGTTTAGAAAGTTATTCGTTGAGATACGTAACAAGTTGCATTCTGCATATGAAAGAAATTTAAAATCTTACAATCTCCGGAAACGGGATGTTTCTTTCAACGTAGGTGATAAAGTGTGGCGTGTTAATAAGGTTTTATCTAATGCCGCCGACAAGTTTGCAGCTAAGCTCAGTCCTAAGTATATTTTGTCAATAGTTTGCAAAAAGCTCTCTCATTTAGTTTACGAGTTAAAAAATACAGATGGTTCTAAAGCCGGGAAATGGCATGTCAAAGACTTATTACCTTATCACGATCTTGACGATTCGTCAGATGAACAAGATTAATATTTTCATTTTCTTATTTCAATTTATCTTTTCTTAAGCTTTACCTATATTTTAATTACCTAAATTTTCTAATTTCTCTTTAGCATGTTTTTTGTTACACTTAATTAACTGTTTTATACTTACCTTACCTTCGAAAAAATTTACCTCTTACTTCTAGCAAAATATCTCTAGGATATTTACATTTTTATCTGTAACTTTATCTTTACTATCTGTATTATGAGTTATCTGTATTTTACTTCTAGTGTTGCTAAAAGAGTGAATTCTCTTTTCCATTTGAAAACTTAAAAGTTTTTTAATTATCTGAAAGTAAAATTTATCTTATCTTTTTCCTTATTTTTTTTTGTATCTTACCTTATAAAAGAAATTTTCTTTTATTAGTTTGCTCATTTGACTCCTACAAGGTGTAGTTAGTTATTCAGTAACAAGCGATTTAAGCTGTTATATTATTTTATTTTACCTTTAACTTACCTTTTCACTTGAAAGTACAGTGATTATCTTACCTTTAGTATTTTTTATCTTACCTTACCTTAGACTATTTCAAACTGAGCTTGGTGGTGCAAATTTGTAAGTATTATTGCAGATGTGACTATAGAATGGCATACTCGTTGAATAATGGAGTTTATAGTTGTTATAGGATTTCTTGTCACCAGAGCAATATTTTTGTTTTACAAGCAAATTTCATTAAGTCAGTTGATTTAGATCTAGCTATCTTACCTTTGTTTTTTTTATACCTTCGTTTGAGTGTTTTATGGGTGGTAATACTCATTATATAACGTACCTAGGACGTTTTGTTTTTCTCTTGTGAATTAGGCCGGATGACGATGGTGTCAGTAGCTTCCGGACTTGTAGTCACAAACTGCTAGCGTGGAAGGATTCGTATTGGGGGGTTTATTTGGCTACAGACATTTCGATGTACTGAGGAATAGTTGGGTGACACTACTGTGCGCAATCTCAGTTCCCTAGTGGGCAAGTCCGAGGGTACTGCTGACAACTTGGCCATACGAGTACCTACTAAGTTTAATTGATTTCCTAGTGCCATTTCTATGGTTTTCAGTTTGGTGGAAACTATATTTCACTCCCTCTTGATTGTGGAACATTTGGGTTACCTTTCTCTCTCTCTTTCTCTTCCTTCTTTTTTTTGGTTTTTGTTTTCCACCTTGGACATAGCATTTTTTTGGTTTGGGTTGCGGAATTGTGTTCGGGGAAGTGCCTGCCTTTGTGGAAGATCTACTCGAGGTTAGTAATCGAGGGGACTTTCTACAGATGAATGTCGCGCAGTACTAGCTTGGATTTCACTTATCATCTCCAGAGTAGATTTATTTAAATTACTCCGAAATCCAGACCGCTTAGATCTTTGACATTGGTTGGTTTTCTTCGAGTGCTCTTCGGTTTATCCTTGCTGGGGAAGTGTTCTGTCCAAGTATCTTTTGTTTGTGTTCGTATTTTTTGTCGAAACATTTTTTGTTTCTATGGTATTACCAAAGCGGTAATTTGTTTTTTACATAAGTTTTCACTATTCTCTTGGAATAGCGGTTTCTTATTACCTCTAGCCTTCAGGCTTACTTTATAACTCATAGTTGTAGTTTTGTGTTATCCAGTTTTTTAGTAGACTTACCGATTTTGACTTAACCCGATTTTAACTTAACCCGATTTTGACCTATCTATTTTGACTCCTTGGTGGACGAGTGATACGCGTAGCTATCGAAGCTAAAATAACTGAATGACTACTAAATATTGTTTTTATTTTTTTTTAAGCTATTATCATTGGATAATGGTTTCTTTCGTAGTTTAGGATTTTTCTTTAATCAGTAGTTCCTAAAGTCTTTAGTACAGTAGTTATCTAAAGCTCTTTCTTGGTTTGTTTTATTTTCTCACCATTTATTTTTGATGATGTTTCTTGGTGGATTGTTTGAATAATGATCTAGGTGAACATTTTGTTCTCATAAAAAATTTAAAGTCTGTACAGCCTTTAATTTTTTCTTTTTGGAGAGAGGCAATGTAGCATTTTATTTAAAATTTACACAATTTAAATAAATGTACAGAATTATTTTATTTAAACAATTCAAGTTTAAGTCCTCGCACCGAGATGGCATTATAAGTATTGTTATTATCTTTTATTTTTTTACAAGTTTATTTCTGGCTAGTTATTTCAGTCCGGTCGAAGTTGTTCGTCACTTTATTTCTGACGGTATAGGTATATACCTCAGCCTACCTTTATCGCTATATTGGTGGTTGAAGCTGAACCCGATAGAATTATCGGCGTTTTTTTTGGCGTTTTGAAATTTGTGTGGGAAAACCCTCTGAGCGGAGGTAAGACTTTTATTTTTACATAACGTTTCCTAATACCTTTTTCTATTTGTACAGGGTTTTATTTTATGGTACGCATTTCTGGTGCCATTTTGTTTATTGTATCTGACATTTGGGCCACGTTTGTCCCTACAATATACACGTTGAATAACGGAGGAATCTCCTGAATATACAGCATTTTCCGATCCTGTCTGGGTGGAGACGTTTTAATCACGATCCAGTTCCAGCAGTTCACCACAACCAGCTTGTGACCAGAACGGATATAAAAGGCCAGATCATTTCTTATTATATAATTTAAGTTCACTTTAATGCTTTAAGCCCTTCAGGCATATTAGATATTTTATTACTTTAGAGTCACTTTGAAATATTTTATTCATGTTATGCATATTTCTGATATATACATAGTACGGTTTTTTAATATAAAGAGTCCCTATATTTTGGTACCAAGATCGCCAGACTTTTTGCGGAATAATTAATAAAATATTAATATTCAGAAGCGTGCAGATTTAACTACCATCTTGAGTGATCTATTTTAATACATACTATTTACCAACAAACATTTTCAAACATCAAATTATTCATAGTCTTATTTTATTCTAATTAACATTTAATTATTAATTATACTTAGTTGTTAGTTTATCTCAGCGTTTCATTTGTGTAATTCCTAAAATAAGTAATACCTATATTCTGAGTTGATTTCTCAGTTCTCAACTTAGAAGTTTTTGAAAGTAAATGGAAAACTGAGTGGCGCCCAGTATATTATAAAGACGTAATTATCACAATTTAATTTTCACTAGCTTACGACCCATTGCTCACCGGCGAACAGCTCCGTCGCATAGTATTAGTTGTTTTAATATTTTTTCTAAAAGAAAATTCTTATAAAAAAACATTCCATCGTTTTTTTTATAACTTCTAATGCTACAACTGTGCATTTTTACCAAATCGCTGTATTTTTTGCTATGGGAAATTTTGTATTTCTATGAAAACATTTCCAAAGCACCTTTTACGTAGAATTTAATGGTTTAAGTATAATTTTTTTAAAATTAATAATTTAAGAGTTATCAACAGAAAAATTGATTTTTTATTTGGGACACCCTCTATATTTTTAATTAACTGAAAAGAATTTAAAATTACCTTTCCAAAAATATAGCATACTTGATATTTTGTTATAATCCTCTTCGAAATACAGAATTTTTAAAAGTTCGCCACTTTTAACTAGTAGGCTTTGGACCCCTTATTGATGATATACCTCTAATGGAACTCGAAAACATATTTTTCCAGCAAGACGACGCACCGGCTCTGAAAGCTGAAGTTATTAGCAAATTTTTGCAGCCAATTTCAAGAATATTTGAATAGCTAACCAAGGTCCCAGCCATTGGCCGTCGAGGCCGCCTGACTTAGTGCCCATGGATCTAATCCTATTGATATATTTGCGAAAGAATAAAGGTTCCTTATTCTTCCGTATAATCTAGACAAGAATTAGAAATACTTAGCAGTTATGAGAGGGTATCTTTCACCCCCACTGAGTTAAACAATTTCTCGAGAAATGTTCAAAAACTGCCCCGTCTGTCCATAACAGAAGACGGTCGATATGTTTAACACCTATAGTAAAATCTCATGTCTTGGTTTGCTATTTATTTTTATTGTTATTAGATATAGTTTAAATGTGTTGATGCTGGTTAAATATATTTAAAATTGTTATAAAATTCTGCATCTCTCATAGCAAATATTATTTTCGTTTTAATTGATGCTCACAGCTAGAATTTTTTGCATTACAGCCGGTGCCGTTCAAAGCCTACTTATTTAAAGCGGGCGAATTTTTATATACTCTATATCTCGAAGAGGAATCGAGCAAAATATTAAGTATGTTATATTTTTGGAAAAGTAATTTTAAATTCTTTTCAATAAATTAAAAATATACAGGGTGCCCCATATAAAAAATCAAATTTTTTGTTGATAATTCTTAAAATATTAATTTTAGAAAAATTATACTTAAACCATTAAATTCTACGTAAAAAGGTGCTTTGGAAATGTTTTCATAAAAATACAAAATTTTCCATAGCAAAAGAGTTACAGCGATTTGTTAAAAATGCATATTTTTGAAAAACACCCCGTAACTCCGAAACGGTAACAGATATCGATATGCGGTTTTCGCCATCATGTTTTTGACAAAAATTAACCTCCAGACACCGATATTAGTTTTTGTCTATCTCCTACAGAAAAGGGTGTTTCCATTTAAAAGCGTTGAATTTGACCCACCCTGTACACCAAAAAAGGTATTTTGATGCATAGAAGCCCTGTATTAAGTTTCATAAAAATATCTACAATACAATCAGAGTTATTGTGAATAATTTTTTTTTTTAGAAAATTTTACCACCTTGTATCTCAGAAATTAAGATGTTTAGGACATACATATATTCAATATATGAAGTTTTTCTCTCAGAATAGGCCCAAGAATCACCCCTTTTGCATACTAGCGTGTCATTAAGGTATGTATATAATTTAACAGATGAGAACCCTGTATATAATTTAACAGAAATACACTCACCGGCCCGAAAAACGCGCACCTTAAAATGTTGATGGATTTTAAAGTTTTATACACTCAGGTGCAAAAAAAAGCAACGGAGACATTTTTGATCAAATTTCTTATATTTTTGTTATTTTTAGCCCTATTTTCTATTTCCTTCTTTCTGTTATTTAGCAAGCTGTATATAATAATTATATCAACTTTAATTCGTAAACTAAGCTTTTTGTAAACTTTAGTATTTGGCATATTATACAGGGTTAATCGAGGGGTTGTTTTTTTACCTAACACCCTGTGCAATAATTTCGTCTGCAAATTTTCCTAAAATATAATTTTACGGTCAAAACGATGACTCCTGAGCATTTTGCTTTTTGATTCATGTCAATACGTGCCTTGGTTAATTTTTAAGAGCGAAATGAATTGATAACGATCAATTTGCAATTTTTTTTATTATCATTACTTTTCGATGTAATTTTTTAATATGATGAGATGGTTTTGGCAACTATTGTCGTAACGTTATATTACACTGCATTGGATATTCTATACTATAATAAAAAAACATTAACGACTAACGATACAGTCCGGGTTTTAATAAACATTATCTAACAATCTTGTCACATTGGAAAATAACTTCAAAAAAGAAATGATAATTGAAAAAATTGCAAATTGTTGGTGGCAAGCTCATTTCACTCTTAAAGCGTAGTTTACACGGGATAGAAAATTGAGATAGAACTTGCTAGAGTAACTTGCGATAGTGTTTACATTTAAGCAAATTTTAAAGCAATTTCTTGCAACAAGTACTTTCTAGGCATATGCTTTGAGCAAGAAATTGCATGCACGTATACACGGTATGGTGTATATTGCACAAGTAGGTATATATTGTTTAGTAGAAAAATGTCGCGCGGTAAAAAGAGAGCTGCAGCCACTGCTCTTCTTGTTGCAATTTAGGCAAACAGTCAAGAAAATTTAGAAAAAGAATATGGGTTAAAGAATGGATTGAGAAGAAGGCCTAGTCTTGGAGCTTACGCGATGTTATTAAAAGAATTAAGAAATGAAGACCCAAAGCATTTAAACAGTTTTCTGCGAATGTCAGAAGTCGATTTTAACTTTTTACTACAACTAATTTCGAAATTGGATATAGTCAATAAAATGTCAAAATTGGATATGCCACATTTCCGGAAATTCTTCAAATATATTAATTAAAGTGATGGTATCTTCTTTCGACCACATACGTTTCTCCATTTTAACAAAGTTTACAGAATATTATTTTAATATCGTTATTTAACTCGCCTTCGAAAATCACTTGCACCAAGAACTTTCAACAAGACGGAAATAAATTTTAACTTGCCAAAGCACTATCCCAACCTGTTTACACTTGCAAGCGTCTTTCGCCGCAACCACTTCCCCGCCAGTTTTGTGACTTGCTGGGAGAGTGCTTTCGGATACTGTTTACATTATGCAAGTTTGGTAGAAGTGCTCTCAAACATATACTTGCGATAATTTACTTGCCCGTGTAAACTACGCTTTAAAAATTAAGCAAGGCATGTATTGACATGTTCCAAAAAACAAAATGCCTAACCTAACCTAACCTAACAAAATGCACAGAAGACATGGTTCTGACCGTAAAATTATATTTTAGGGAAATTTACACATGAAATTATTGCACAGGGTGTTTTAAAATTAAGGTAAAAAACAACCCCTCGATTATCCCTGTATAATATGCTAAATACTAAATATTATAGAAAACTGAGTTTACGAACAAAAGGTGATATAATTATATACAGCTTGCTAAAAAATTCGTGAAAATAGGGCTAAAAATAACAAAAATATTTTTTTTACACACTTTAAATTTGACCAAAATTTTCTCCGTTGCTTTTTTTTGTATCTGAGTGTATAATTGTGTTCTAGTAGACCGATTTTGCTGATCTTTTCAGCAGTTTGTATAGTTAAATTATTTGAGTTTTTAGTATCTCTTTCTAAATTAAAAATAAAAGTTCGCATCTGTCAATTATACGAAAGAAAACAAAATGTTGTTATTCGGTGAAAGTCTGGAAAGCCCTGTGGAATATACTAAAAAACCAAAAAAATTTAAAATCATTTGATCATCTAGGTGCATCTTTTCTCGATAGGCTATTTTTTGACTCATCTCAATAGTCTTATCATTTTTGGAGATATTCGCTCTTGAAGAAGACACTAACATTTTGTCTTAATTTTTACATTAGAACCATGCCTTTACTTTTCGTCAACAGATCTATAAAATAGTGTTTATGATTTATGTAATGTCTCTGTTATTAAAAAATCATATTATTATTGTCTGTTGGCTGTTGTACAGGGTGGGTTAAATTCGACGCTTTTAAATGGAAACACCCTTTTCTATAGGAGATAGACGAAAACTAATATCGGTGTCTGGAGCTCAATTTTCATCAAAAACATGATAGTGAAAATCCCACATCAATATCGGTTACCGTTTCGGAGTTACGGGGTGTTTTTCAAAAATGTGCATTTTTAACAAATCGCTGTAACTTTTTTGCTATGGAAAATTTTGTATTTCTATAAAAACATTTCCAAAGCACCTATTTACGTAGAATTTAATGGTTTAAGTATAATTTTTTTAAAATTAATAATTCAAGAGTTATCAACAGAAAAATTGTTTCTTTATTTGTGACACCCTCTATATTTTTAATTAACTGAAAAGAATTTAAAATTACCTTTCCAAAAATATAGCACACTTGATATTTTGTTATAATCCCCTTCGAAATACTGAATTTTTTAAAGTTCGCCACTTTTAACTAGTAGGCTTTGGACCCCTTATTGATGATATGCCCTTAATGGAAGTCGAAAACATATTTTTCAGCAAGACGACGCACCGCCTCTGAACGCTGAAGTAATCAGCAAATTTTTGCAGCCAATTTCAAGAATAATTGAATAGCTAACCAAGATCCCATCCGTTGGCCGTCGTGGCCGCCTGACTTAGTGCCCATGAATCTAATCGTATGGATATATTTGCGGAAGAATAAAGGTTCCTTATTCTTCCGTATAATCTAGACAAGAATTAGAAATAGCAGTTATGAGAAGGTATCTTTCACCCCACTGAGATGAATTCCGCGACAAATATTCAAAAACTGCCCCGTCTTTCCATTACAGAAGACGGTCGATATGTCGAACATCTGTATGTAGCAAAATCTCATGTCTTGGTTTGCTATTTATTTTTATTGTTATTAGATATAGTTTAAATGTGTTGATGTTGGTTACATATATTTTAAATTGTTATAAAATTCTGCATCTCTCATAGCAAATATTATTTTCGTTTTAATTGATGCTCACAGAATTTTTTTTTATTACAGCCGGTGCCGTTCAAAGCCTACTTATTTAAAGCGGGCGAATTTTTATATACTCTATATCTCGAAGAGGAATCGAGCAAAATATCAAGTGTGTTATATTTTTGAAAAGGTAATTTTAAATTCTTTTCAATAAATTAAAAATGTACAGGGTGTCCCATATAAAAAATCAAATTTTCTGTTGATAATTCTTAAATTATTAATTTTAAAAAAATTATACTTAAACCATTAAATTCTACGTAAAAAGGTGCTTTGGAAATGTTTTTATAGAAATACAAAATTTTCCATAGCAAAAAAGTTACAGCGATTTGTTAAAAATGCATATTTTTGAAAAACACCCCGTAACTCCGAAACGGTAACAGATATCGATATGCGGTTTTCACCATCATGTTTTTGACAAAAATTGAGCTCTAGACACCGATATTAGTTTTTGTCTATCTCCTATAGAAAAGGGTGTTTCCATTTAAAAGCGTCGAATTTGACCCACCCTGTCCAGTTGTACAGTTACTCGAGCAGGGATGGTTTTAGGTCCAGAAGTTGTATTCGATATATCTAGTTGCTTTAATATTGAAGGATGATGGAGATCAACATTATGTCGCTAACAGATTTAGGTGTGTACAAAGTACAGTGCAGTCACATTCTTGAGATAAGTTCATATGCTGGACGTCCAGGGACCTTCGTATGAGAACTTCGAATCGAGACGATCGTCTTTTTGTAAGTTTATCGCTAAGAAACGTAGGAAGAAGATTGAACAAAGCAAATCTTATGTCAAGATGACCAGCTTCAGGACCATAACTTACTAGGTCTGTTGACCAGTACTAAAAGGCGGTTTACTCTTACAAGGACAATTCAAAATTTAAAAAATCTACATTGACATAAACCTTTCAAGTTGAGTGACAAAAAGATCAAAATAACTAAACACAAAAAAAATAGAGAAACAAAAAACAAACAACAAGAAAAATGTTATTTACATCACCGTATCACAGTTGGATAGAGTATCACAGGCGAGTATCACAGTTGGTGGTATATATTAACATCTTTCATAAATTTCAAAATATTTTAAATTTTTTCCTTCTCAGTTAAATTTTCACGGATTTCACCATGTATATCGAATCTGTTTCTTTCTACCATATATTGAGGACATTCACATATAATGTGAGTTACTGTCAACTCAACATCACAGACTATGCACATTTGAGGTATTTCTCTGTTAAGCAGATATGTATGAGTCACCGCAGTATGCCCAATACGAAGACGATGCACTCTGGATTCATCCGCTCGTCCTAGTGCAAGGCGTAAGGATGGGGTTGACAGATTCTGTTTTATTACGCAAAGTTTTGAAGGTTTACCTGCCCACTCATCCTGCCATTCCCTCTCTATTCTTTTATGCAGTAGTACTTTAAGATCATATTTATTAATATAAGGGAAATTAATGGTATCTCTTCTAGCAGCTGGCTGAGCAGCTTCATCTGCCATTGTGTTGCCAAGTATATTAGTGTGGCTGGGACCCATACAAACGTGAGTTTGTTTTCCTTTTCGCTGTACTCTCGAATAAGCGTATGAATTTTTTGTTTCAGCACTGATAAAAAAGATGGACTTGAACTAAAGTCGTCATCGTTCTTGAAAAAAAAAATTAGTGGCAAGAGAATTTATTTTAGCGTAAAAGAAAATATGTTCCCTGAAGAAAAACTCTCTTAACTCAAGAAAACTTGTTCTCTTGAAAAATTCGAAAATTTCTCTTGAATCTATTTTCATTCAACCAAGTGCAAGTTACTTTGTTTTAAGATAATAACAAAAATACGCTAATAAGTACTTCATTCAAGAAACATGGCCATTTTTCTAATAGCTAAATACTCTTTTGATGAAAAATAATAACGACACGCAAAGACGATGACGAAGAATGTTATATATAATCAGTCGACAGTCCAATCAGTCTCACGTCGCATTTGATAGGTCGCACATCATATTACGTATGGGTTTTGTTGCTTGGAGTTTTCCACTTGGAATTTTGCATAATTTGCTTTTTAAACGCATATCATATAACAAATTAGTGATCGTTATTAACATGTATTGTCATTTTTTATGGACAAATTTTAGGATATATGGATTCTTTAAATGAGTTTCTGAAAAAATGGAAATTAGAGCATTTATTTGCTTTATTTGAAGGTAAGAGACCTAATGCACCTGTTTAGATAATACATGCCTGACTATAGATAGAATAAGAATATAGGTATCGATTTTTTTATGCAAACAATTACAAAAATTTTAGAATTTCAAGTCGTCGTATTAAAAAATTCAAAATGTGACCAAAGCTTATAATTTTAATAATTTGTTTGCTTTACTTTGATTAATAGTGATGTAACATTTTTTTGTAATTTGTAGAGTGATGAACCACCCCAAAAAATACCAAGGAGTGAAGAAGCAGAAATAACTACCTACTATCGAAGAAAATAATATCACTTTACTTACTACAGACTAGGAAAACCTAAATTTATCAGAAAATAATATACCTCGTAATATGCCTGTATGTCTGTATGCCTGTATATATGATGTATAGACTTCTCTTAGATCAAAATAAATTTTAGTTGAGTCAATGGTATTCGCTATTGGTTTAAGGAAAGTGTCCCTTTTCAATCAAGAATTTTTGCATGAATCAAAGTGACTATTGTTCTTGTAGCAAGAACTTCTTTGCATATTAATTTTGGGTCAAGAGTGAAATACTTTGGACAGATAGATTCTTCTATTTTCTAAAGTAATTTTTTAAAGCTTAAGAAAAGAGAGTTAATGCTTTGGGTAAAGAAACGTCGTTCTTGGCCCTATTGAAAAGCGCCAATCTTTTGGGTCAAAGTCATATTCATTTCGACTGAGAGATCATTTTTTTCAGTGAGAGGATCATGGACAATAGGTCGGGGCGAAAAAGGGGGAAAAATTTTTTCCGAAAAATTATATGTCAGACTATGTCATTTCACGATCTCTAAAGAGTCTAAACAAAAATAAAGCTATTGAAATTCTAACCAAAAGAAAATAAATTAATGAGGATGTAAGTACATAGATGATAAAATAATTTTTAAATTCCCTGCTGTCTTAACAAATTCCACAGGGTTTTTCAAACTTTCAACAAAATATCAACATTTTGTTTTCCCTCGTATAATTTACAGATGGAAACTTCCATTTTTAATTTGGAAAGAGATCCTAAAATGTCAAATAATAAAGCTACATATTTCTTAAAAAATTATCAAAATATACTAGATTACTAGAACAAAATTTATTAAACTTTAAAATACATCCAAGACTCCCATGGTCTTGAAATTGAATTTTCTCATCACTACTTTAGAGCTTTTTACACAAGTACCCTTAAGTAGCTTTATATTATTTTAAGTTAAGTATTACCAATAAATTATTTATTATCATACTTATTGGCTATTTGTTTGTATTATTAATTGATTTTAAATCAATTAAATCGTTAATAGTAGTATTTTAGCAGATTAGAAGCGAATGTAGTTTTTTGAGACCAAATATATTTATATATTTTTCAAAGTATCTAGATAATTATGGTAGATAATTGTGGTACGAATATTATAAAAAATACTGATATTGTTATTAATGAACATAACTAAAAATAGATATATAAATTAATTACAAAAATTTTATCAGTTAAAACAAGGCTATCCAAATTTAATTGAAATTGATATAATTAGATTAAAATCTGATTTGATTAAATATATTAACTAGGAATATTATCTACAAGTATACTACATTTTCTGGTTAAATATTACATAGACTCATCAGCATGAAGCAATTTGTACCTTAAGTTGATATCTAACCATGGTCAATTAAAGCAGCAATAGCTGATACTTCAAAACTTAAACCCACCATTACTAGAGTAAATGTCAATAAACAAGAATAATATGACTCTCAAATGACAGTTACATTACAAAGAAAAATAAACACTATTTTATAAGTGTGTTGATGATGACCCAAAATACATATACATATAATACAAATAAATTGTTATTCTTTTATTCAAAAGCGAATATCTTCATTATAAATAAAGCAATTGAGATGAATCAAAAAACAAACTATCGGGAATAGACGTACCTAGATGATAAAATATAATAAATATTTTTAAATTGTTTGCTTTGATAATATAGTGCACAGGGTGTTTCAAACTTTCACCAAAATATCAATATTTTGCTTTCCTCCCTATAATTCACACATGGAAACTTTCATTTTTAATTTAGAAAGAGATACTAAAATGTCAAATAATTTAGCTACAAATTTCTTAAAAAATCATCAAAATCGGTCCACCAGAACAAAATATTTTAAACTTTAAAATACATCAATATTTTAAGGGGTTTTTGTAGCGGTGTATTGTATTATAGTTGGTTAACTAGGCAAGATTTTATGTAAAATAATCTTACAATCCACAACATAATTTATTATACATTAAATACAACAGTTATAATAAAAGTTCTTGAACTACGATCAATGTAATCATTACATTTATAATGGTTTTAAAATATGCTTTCTGTAGTATATACTATACCTATGATATAGTTAACCTAAAGCCCCATGGCTTAACAAAGGATTGATGGTTTTCTTACTATATAAATTAAAGCCACAGTAAATAGTATTATTTTTTTTAATATAAATATATACTTTGATATTATACTACATAAATACTTATAGATAAAACAAAAATACTTTAAAGACGTAAAAGAAGTTACGATTCGTAACCCTCGTTACCATACGACTCGGAATTATTCAATTCCCGTCTCGTTTCCTGATGCTCCCCCTTTAATATAAACTGAATTTCTTCCAGAGTTTTTCCATTTGTCTCGGGAATGAATAGCAAAGTGAACGCGACGGTGCAGAAACACCACACTGCGAAAATGTAAAACGGCACGTGAATGCCGAAACGGGTTTTCAATTGGTGGTTCAAAATCAATGGTGGTCAAAAAGTTGCAGCGAGATAACGGAAAAGCCGACGTAACAAGCATCGGAAATAGTCATTCCGATGGCTTTATTATTGTGGGTTATTGGGGTGATTTAATGTTTTATTTTACCTAGAATAATATAAAAAAAACATCTTAATTATATAAATGTGTTCTATATATCAAAACTTTAATATATCAAAAATTAAGTGCATTTTTGGCAAATAAAAATAGTTTTAAATAAACAAATTGTAAAAAAATGGGATCTCATTATACTGTGTCTTTAGAGTAGCGATGAGGGAGACTGGTCTTTGTGCAAAACCGATCAGCGCAAGATGAAAGACTTCTGCAATTCCGCACAGCCAAAACTTGCGGTCTTCCATTTTTTTACGTTTAGTGTGTGATATAAAAAATAACTTATTTGTTTAAAAGTATTGTTTTAATATATTATAGATAGTGGTTTCCCGACCATTGCATAAAATTAAAATTCAAAAATAGAATTGCTGATTCAAAATATTATATTGAGAAATGAAAAATTTCGCACGACAAAATAATATAATAATTTCTTTCTTTAAAGTTTTATTTGCGTAAAAATACTGAAATACTATTTATGTAAAGATTTTCTATGTAGAAAGTGCATTTAGTAATAAATCTATTAAAAAGATATAAGACTCACATGGTCTTGGACTTGCATTTTTTCATCACTACACAAGTTTAACCTTAAGTAGCTTTGTATTATTTTTAGCTAAGTATTGCCAACAAATTATTTATCATCGTACCTATTTGTTTGCGTTATTAATTTTTTTAAATCATTTAAATTGTTATTAATAGTATTTTAGCAGATTAGAAACGAAGGTATTTTTTTTCAGACAAAATACTTTTATATTTTTTCAACGTAGATATAATTATTATGATACGAATATTATAAAAATACTGATATTGTTATTAGTGAACACAACTAACTATACAAATTTAATAGAAATTGTTATAATTGGATTAATATCTGATTTGATTAAATATGTTAATAATTAGGAATATTATCTAGAAGTATACTACATTTTTTTGTTAAATATTACATATTATAGTTGGTAAACTAGGCAAGATTTTATGTAAAATAATATTACAGTCCATAACATAATTTATTATACATTAAATATATAATTTATAATAAAAATTATTGAACTATGATCAATGTAATTATTACATTTATAATGGTTTTATCTCATAAAAAATAAATATTCTTTCTGTAGTAATACCTATGATATAGTTAACCTAAAGCCTCCTGACTTAACAAAGGATTGATGGTTTTCTTACAATATAAATTAAAGCAACAGTAAATAGTATTATTTTATTTATATAAATATAAACTTTGATATTATACTACATAAATACTTATAGATAAAACAAAAATACTTTAAAGACGTAAAAAAAGTTACGATTCGTAACCCTCGTTACCATACGACTCGGAATTATTCAATTCCCGTCTCGTTTCCTGATGCTCCCCCTTTAATATAAACTGAATTTCTTCCAGAGTTTTTCCTTTTGTCTCGGGAATGAATAGCAAAGTGAACGCGACGGTGCAGAAACACCACACTGCGAAAATATAAAACGGCACGTGAATGCCAAAACGGTTTTTCAATTGGTGGTAAAGTTGCAGCGAGATAACGGAAAAGCCGACGTAACAAGCATCGGAAATAGTCATTCCGATGGCTTTCATTTTGGCGGGAAACAGCTCCGCCGTGAGAACGATCGGAACTAAGCCAATTCCGAATTTGAAAGCGGCCGCGTAGAACATCACCGCGATCGGAACCGCCCAACTAACTGGCAGAACGTCGTAACCCTGATTTTTTTAAGTAAAATAGACAGCTATCACGCCTAAACTAGGACCGGCAAATATACCGGATGTGACTAGAAGAACGCGTCTGCCGAAATTATCTATGGCTAAGGACGCTGACATGGCAGCGCAATACATTAAGGCCGAGAATATTATAGCGGCGGTTGATGATGATATGTGCACTGCTTCCGCCTCTTCCAATATTGAATGGAGATTCATCAATATCACCGAAATACTACTCATATGCTGGGACCCGTTGAGCCATACCATTATCATCAAAACTTTTCTGTTGCTCTTTACTAAAATCAAGTCTTGAGGTCGCCCTTTTTCGCTTTTTTGTCTTTGAATTGCTGCGGCTATTTTTTTAAGTTCTGCGTCGGTATTACCGTTAGGACGAACTTGAGTTAATGATTTTCTAGCTTATTCAGACTTGTCTTTATACAAAAAAATAGTAAGGTGAATCTGACATGAACGGAAAACTCGTTAAAGTAATGGCATTGATACAAATTCCTATAACACACGGGATCCAATTAGGTACAAAAGGTGCTACGCAATAGACTAGAAGTATTCCTGTTAGCACCGTTATTGTGGCGATTTAATGTTTTTTTTACCTAGAATAATATAAAAAAAAACATCTTAATTATATAAATGTGTTCTATATATCAAAACTTTAGTATATCAAAAATGAAGTGCATATTTGGTAAATAAAAATATGTTTAAATAAACAAATTGTAAAAATGGGATCTCATTATACTGTGTCTTTAGAGTAGCGATGAGGGAGACTGGTCTTTGTGCAAAACCGATCAGCCCAAGATGAAAGACTTCTGCAATTCCGCACGGCCAAAACTTGCGGTCTTCCTTTTTCTTACGTTTAGTGGGTGATATAAAAAATAACTTATTTGTTCAAAAGTATTGTTTTAATATATTATAGATAGTGGTTTCCCGACCATTGCATAAAATTAAAATTCAAAAAAAAAATTCTGATTCAAAATATTATATTGAGAAATAAAAAATTTCGTACGACAAAATATTATAATAATTTCTTTCTTTAAAGTTTTATTTGCGTAAAAATACTGAAATACTATTTATGTAAAGATTTTCTATATAGAAAGTGCATTTAGTAATAAATCTATTAAAAAAATATAAGACTCACATGGTCTTGGACTTCC
Source organism: Sitophilus oryzae (assembly GCF_002938485.1). Classification (NCBI taxonomy): domain Eukaryota; kingdom Metazoa; phylum Arthropoda; class Insecta; order Coleoptera; family Curculionidae; genus Sitophilus; species Sitophilus oryzae. The sequence goes on from NW_022145835.1 coordinate 386,108, forward strand.
ATTTTTTCATCACTACTTTAGAGCTTTTGACACAAGTTTATCCTTAAGTAGCTTTGTATTATTTTTAGCTAAGTATTGCCAACAAATTATTTATCATCGTACCTATTTGTTTGTGTTATTAATTTTTTTAAATCATTTAAATTCTTATTAATAGTATTTTAGCAGATTAGTAACGAAGGTATTTTTTTTTCAGACAAAATACTTTTATATTTTTTCAAAGTAGATATAATTATCATGATACGAATATTATAAAAATACTGATATTGTTATTAGTGAACACAACTAACTATACAAATTTAATAGAAATTGTTATAATTGGATTAATATCTGATTTGATTAAATATGTTAATAATTAGGAATATTATCTAGAAGTATACTACATTTTTTTGTTAAATATTACATATTACAGTTGGTAAACTAGGCAAGATTTTATGTAAAATAATATTACAATCCATAACATAATTTATTGTACATTAAATATATAATTTATAATAAAAATTATTGAACTATGATCAATGTAATTATTACATTTATAATGGTTTTATCTCATAAAAAATAAATATTCTTTCTGTAGTAATACCTATGATATAGTTAACCTAAAGCCTCCTGACTTAACAAAGGATTGATGGTTTTCTTACAATATAAATTAAAGCAACAGTAAATAGTATTATTTTATTTATATAAATATAAACTTTGATATTATACTACATAAATACTTATAGATAAAACAAAAATACTTTAAAGACGTAAATGAAGTTACGATTCGTAACCCTCGTTACCATACGACTCGGAATTATTCAATTCCCGTCTCGTTTCCTGATGCTCTCCCTTTAATATAAACTGAATTTCTTCCAGAGTTTTTCCTTTTGTCTCGGGAATGAATAGCAAAGTGAACGCGACGGTGCAGAAACACCACACTGCGAAAATATAAAACGGCACGTGAATGCCAAAACGGTTTTTCAATTGGTGGTAAAGTTGCAACGAGATAACGGAAAAGCCGACGTAACAAGCATCGGAAATAGTCATTCCGATGGCTTTCATTTTGGCGGGAAACAGCTCCGCCGTGAGAACGATCGGAACTAAGCCAATTCCGAATTTGAAAGCGGCCGCGTAGAACATCACCGCGATCGGAACCGCCCAACTAAAGGGCAGAACGTCGTAACCCTGATTTTTTAAAGTAAAATAGACAGCTATCACACCTAAACTAAGCCCGGCAAATATACCGGATGTGACTAAAAGAACGCGTCTGCCGAAATTATCTATAGCTAAGGACGCTGACATGGCGGCGCAAAACATTAAGGCCGAGAATATTATAGCGGCGGTTGATGATGATATGTGCACTGCTCCCGCCTCTTCCAATATGGAATGGAGATTCATCAGCATCACTGAAATACTACTCATATGTTGAGACCCGTTTAGCCACACCATTATCATTAAAGCTTTTCTGTTACTCTTTACTAAAATCAAATCTTGAGGTCGCCCTTTTTCGCTTTTTTGTCTTTGAATTGCTGCCGCTATTTCTTTAAGTTCTGCGTCGGTATTACCGTTAGGACGAAGTTGTGTTAATGATTTTCTAGCTTGTTCAGGCTTGTCTTTATACAACAAATAGTAAGGTGAATCTGGCATAAGCGGAAAACTCGTTAAAGTAATGGCATTGAAACAAATTCCTATAACACACGGAACCCATATGGGTACGAAGGGTGCTACGCAATAGACTAGAAGTACTCCGGTTAACATCATTATATAAATTATACTTGAAAGAAATCCGCGAATTTTTTGATCGGCCATTTCGGCTATGTACATGGGTGCCGCTACAAACGCCGTATCTCCAGCTATTCCAGCGAAGAATCTAGCTACGTATATGTATTCTATGCTGGGCGCGAAGGCTATAATTATCCACGCAATTAAGGTGGTGGTGGAAGAGCCGATGAGGGAACCTTTGCGGCCTATCTTGTCCACGAGGTACATGGTTAATGGAAGGCCGCAGCATGCTCCCAGCATGAGGATGGTTTCGAGCCATTCCGCTTGCTTCTCGGTCACGACAATGGGACTGTCTGGGGCCAGAAGCCTGGGAATGATCGGTGCGGTCCATCCATATTGCATTCCATCAGAAATGCAGGATAGGGTCCCTAAAAAGAAAAAAAATATAATCATTTAAAGAGTTTCTATAAAATGCTATATACTATTGTGGGCACTCTAGTGTAAAGCTAGAGACCAAGAACTATAAGAATTTACTCAATCAGCATTTTTAAAATATGTTATTCATTCTATTTTTTTTGGACACTATTTACAGGGTCACAGGTAAAACTCTAAATCGTATGATTTTCTTTATTATTGTATTTGACTTTTGCCAGAATCTGACTAACAAGCAAATTTGATATTTGAAGTAGGTAAATGGCTAAAAAGTGGATTTATTCGTGGAATTTTGAAAAAGTTATGGTTGTTTTTCTTAATTTTCGCACATGTAAATAAAGAGAAAATCTTCATCGTTTTTAAATAATAACCAATTCTCGTGGTAAAAGCAAAAATAACAGACTGCTAAACACTTAAATATACCAGCTGCGTCTCAAAAGTGTCTCACCCGAGGTCTCACCCCTATAACTTTTTTATTTTCTCAGATAAAAAATGAGATTTGATATGTTAGTACATGACATAAATTAAGATTTATTAACGTATTCAATTGTTTTCGGTCACTTCCTGTTTCACCGAAAATGACTACAACTTTTGATTTTTATTCGATAGAAAATAACACTCTGAATCAAATGACATATCATAATATGTCAACTTTTGACATATTCGCTCACAAACAAATTGTATTTTAAATTTCAATCTGGAGTGCTATGGATGTGTTAAAAACAATAATTTTTAATCAAGGAGCGTTAGAAAAATAAGATTTGATCGTCTAATGTTTTTAGTGTTTTGTACCGGCCGCGCGGTTAAAAGAAACCCAAGTCGCATTTTTAATGATATCTCAGTTTTTTTCAAATGGATCGAGGGTGGCTCATTAGCATATTTGGAAAAAGCAATTTTTTACGAATAATTTGATACCACACACTTGGTATTTCGAGTCAAATCGTCGTTATGAATCTCATGTTACAACTTCAAATAAACCATATGCAAAAATGTCAAAAGTTGACATATTATATGATATGTCATTCTATTCATATGATATATAATTTTATTCAGAGTGTCATTTTCTATCGAATAATGTAGAAATATACCGAGGGTGTCATTTAAAAATCAAAAGTTGTAGTAATTTCCGGTAAAAAAGGAAGTGACTAAAAACAATTGAATACGTCAATCAATCCTAATTTATGTCATATAGGGGTAATTTATAAGTTATAGGGGTGAGCCACTTTTGAGACGCATCCGGTATATCTAGTACTAATACATTTAGTTATATATTTTAAATAAATTAATAGTTTAAAAAAAGTAATTTTTGTTGTAAAACATTATTGTCTTTCGTGATGCCAATTATAAATAACTATTCCATTTACCGATCATATATTATCATTATTATAAATCATTCCTACACATTTTTTCTCTTTAATTTCTCTACTTAGTTTATAATTTCTTAAAAAATAAGGCCCCCTGTTGTATTAATAAGCTATTAAATTTTACCAGAAACCTTAGGTATGAAGAAATGCATAAACAAAAAATATTATGCACAATATATTTTGATATTCAGTAAGTTGTGTAAATAAGTTTCTAGACTAGAATTTATTTCTTTGGTGGCTGAAAGGATAGGGTACCCTTATGTAAAATTATAAAAAGAAACGCCAAAATTTGCCAACTGACCAATTTTTTAATTGTTTATTACTGAATGTCAAATTTAACAGATACCGGAGGGTAACATGCTAATCTTTGTTTTGTTTTTCAAAACTGGCTCACCTCTATCCAAGAACAGTTAACCTAATAGGACTGCTCATTCAGCCAAAAGTGTCCGCCAGGTGCATGCGAAAACTACTCGCTTTGTGACGTCATTGTAGCCCTTGTCATGGTTATTAGTCCTTATCCGGCAACCAATAATACACACACGTGCATTATTGGTTACCGAATGCAAAATGTTCATTATTTAGTTTATTTATTTAAACACCTTATATGTATGCAGTATAGAAAATTAACTGTATAAATCGTATTAAATACTCGGATAATGCATTTTTAAGAACAGCAGTTCCCAGCATCACCTTTTGCAAGCATTCTTTTTAGAGTACTTCCATATTTTGCTTTAAAATAATTAATAAACAAAATCGTGGGCACTTAGTATGCACTTTGTCACAATCCACATCACAAAATGAACGTATTTATACACTCTATAGCTTTAAAAACTTTAAAGACACCTTTTTCACATTTAAAATTGACAAAATAATTAACTCAAAATTTCTCAGCTGTTATTTTTATAAGTTTACCATAGGCAACTAATAATACACACTATCATGACAAGGCCACGAAGGCTTTGACAAGGGCTACAATGACGTCACAACTGTTAGCTGAAGCGCGGGAAGAGGCGAACGTACGTCTTATGAGGATGAGCAATCCTATTAGTTTACCGTTCTTGACCTCTATCACTTTTTTATTTTTTCAGATAAAAACGATATTTGGTTTCTTAGTAATATGACATAAATTAGGATTGATTTACGTATTCAATTGTTTTTTATCACTTCCTATTTCACCGGAAATTACTACAACTTTTGATTTTTAAATAGCACCCTCGGATTTTTTTTATTTTAATCGATAGAAAATGGCATTCTAAATAGAACGATATATCATATATCAACTTTTGACGCTTAAAAACTCGTATTTTAAATTTCAATCTAGAGTGCCATGACTGTGTTAAAAACACTAATTTTTAATCAAGAAGCACTGCAAAAATATATTTGATCGTCTAATGTTTTTCATGTCTTGTCCTGGCCGGTTAAAAGATGCCAAAATCGTAATTTTAATCATATCTCAATTTTTTCAAATGGAACGAGGGTGGCTTATTAGCCTATTTGGAAAAATAATTTTTTACGAATAATTTTGTACCACACGCTTGGAACTGCGAGTCAAATTGTCGTTATTAACCGCATGATGCAATTTCAAATAAATCATATGAGAACACGTCAAAAGTTGACATATGTTGAGTCATTCTATTCAGAATGTCATTTTCTATCAAATAAATTTAAAAAAACGGGGGTGTTATTTAAAAATCACAAGTTATAGTCATTTCCGGTAAAACAGGAAGTGACCATAAACAGTTGAATACCGTCAATCTATCCTAATTTATGTCATATACTACAATACCAAATCTCGTCTTTTATTTGAAAATATAATAAAGTAATATGGGTGAGCCACTTTTAAGACGCACTCGGTATAATTATTTTATAAATAATTAATTAAATAATTATTTTATGAGTATTTTTAATTATTTTATTTAAACACAAGATAATAAATAATAATAATATAGAGATATAAATAAGTAATTGAAAAAGAGGTGTACATACAGTTGTCTTGGAAATGACGATCGATTACATTCCCCACATAATTTTACATATTATAAAATGTTAGCGTTCTTCATTTCCATGCCATCTCTGACGCCGATTTTTTTTTCGATCACAATATTATACGGGGTGAGTTTCCTACGATGTTCTCTATGGGTATCTCGGAAACTATTAGAGATAGAGAGTCGGTTAAATGGCGAAAGAATTGCAGTTTTGTGGGGTCATAAATATACGCCTTTCAGATTTTTGAAAAAGTTCATGGCTTACTAGATATTTTGAAAAAAACAAATTTCTACTATTTTAAAAATTATCCCTAATTCCATTATAAGCTATTTTAGACAAAAACTTTTCAAATAAAAGTTGTAGATAATCACATCGTTAATGAGATCGTGTCCTCCGTTTTTTTCTCAAGCCTATCATTTTTGACATATGCACAAATATATGCTTTATTAAATGGAAACCATAGTTGGCCATGGCTTCATAAAAAGCGCCATTTTTTAACCTTTTTGCGATATAAGCTATAATATGTTTTCTTCGAAAAATTACTGAGTTATAGCCAATTCTTATCATTTTTAAATAATTTCACTCAGTTGGCCATGGAAACAAGTTTAATCGTCTTTGCTCTCATAAATGTGAATCTGTCACATCCAAACTTTGTAAATTAAAATAAACAAAAATTGTAAATATGAATTTTTTCAAATGAAGAAAGGCGTGTAAGATTATTGGTTCAACTTTTCTTGACCATACATTTTCGAGGATACGTTGAACGGTGAATGTTATGTTTTTTAGAGAACGATTTTCAAGACTTATTAGAAAAAAGTTATATTTAGTTATAGCCAATTCTTATCTTTCTTGACTAATTTCACTTAGATTGCATGGCATTCTTATTCTTTTGTGATTTATAACTTATAAAAAGTCAGAATATATTACTAAACGGTTCTTTAGAATTTACATTACACAAACTAAAACTTAAAAATAATAATATAACTGCAGTCACTGCATACACTTTAAGTTATTTTAGAAAATTTTCAAAAAATCCGCCATTGTTTTGAGAGTTACATCTTTTTAAAACTGAATTATTACCTATTCTCACAGAAGGACCGGTCGACTTAATTAAACTTCTCTCGTACCGCCACTTCGAGTGCCTCTCTTAATTCATAAGTTCTTTTGTAAACATTATTGTTAACAATACCGCATAAAAAAAATCTAAAATGGATAGGTCAGGTGATCGAGGAGGCCCATGCAATTAGTCCACCTCTTCCTATCACTGAGTTTATATTATTATGATATAAATAATTTTTAACATTTCTTTCATTATGGGAGGGGGGTCATTTGGAAACACTCTAATGATGCGCGAGTAACTACACGCTTTTTCTTCATTTGAAAAATTCATATTTACAATTTTTTATTTATTTTAATTTACAAAGTTTGGATGCGATGGCTTCACATTTCTGAGAGCAACGGCGATTCAACTTGTTTCCATGGCTAACTAAGTGAAATTGTTTAAAAATGATAAGAATTGGCTATAACTCAGTAATTTTTCGAAGTAAACATATTATAGCTTATTTAGCTGAAAAGCTTAAAAATGGCGCTTTTATGAAGTCATGGCCAACTATGGTTTCCATTTATAAAACATATATGTCATATGTCAAATGTCATATGTCAAAAATGACAGGTTTTAGAAAAACGGAGGACACGATCTCATTAAGGATGTGATTATCTACAACTTTTATCTGAAAACTTTTTTGTCTAAAATAGCTTATAATGGCATTAGGGACAATTTTAAAATAGCCGAAATTTGTTTTTTCGAAATATCTAGTAAGCCATGAACTTTTTCAAAAATCTGTAAGGCGCATATTTATGACCCCACAAAACTGCAATTCTTTTCCCATTTAACCGACTCTCTATCTCCAGTAGTTTCCGAGATACACATAGAGAACATCGGAGGAAACTCACCCTGTATATGCATATTACATTAGGGTGAGCCAAAAAATATACCCTATGGAATTTATGGGTTAAAATGAACCTAATAACCGAGAAAAAAATATCCCCGAAAGGAAGGATTTTTAGCTCAATTTTAAAAGGTGTCGGTGAACATTCAAAATTTACCATTTAAATAACACGTAAAAAAATCCTTTTCCATTAAAAGTACCATAACTTTGAAACGGTTTACGATAAAAAAAAATTACATCGCGGATTCTTGTAGAGCATCAAATTTCCTAAAAAATCTATCTGAGAGTAATTTTCTGTGAGTAATCTAGTTTTTTTGCTAAATATGAAAATTTTACATTACAAACACTAAAACTGCATATTTTGATTTTTTTCACTTTTCAAAGCTTTCAAATATACGAATTTTTGAATTGAATAAAATACTCTCAGATATATTTTTCATGAAATTTTATGCTCTACAAGAATCCGCGATGTAAACTTTTTTCTCGTAAACCGTTTCAAAGTTATGGTACTTATAAATAAATCACCCTATATTCCAATCAGTGGGGGCCATTATAGGCCTCTGCCATACAAAAGGTGGTGTAGTAGTAATTTTTTAATATGTTGTTAAAGTTTAGGTCTTGATGAAAAATCCAAGTTTTCGACCTTGGGGTGCGACCGCTCGAGCCGCCATCTTGAATTAAAGATACAAAAAACTGTATTTTTCATAATATATCCGCAGCTGTTAATCTTACGATCAAAATGTTGGAATAAAAGTTAGATATCAATATTTTTTCGATGTATCAAGTATAACGGGACATCGTAAAAAAAGCGGAACAATTTGGGTGGAGTAATAATTTGGGCGGAGGCAAAAAGGGCGAAGAATATTTTGCAGATAACGAAATTTCCGCCAAAATTAAAAAAAAAAACACCAGAGGACATCGCAGATACTAGAGCACGCTTTCTCGTTGCTTTGTATGGTGGCAACTTGGAAGAAGACACCTTAGAAGAAATCCGCTACCAACGTTTTGCTAGATCAACCACAAAAAGTAAATCCAATCTTGCTTCATTGCCACCAACGAAGGATGCTGCGCGGTATCATTCTTGCAGGACATATCATCAAGCCCAGAAATGGTATGGAATCGAGAAAAAACCTGAAAACTGGGGCTGGAAACTGGGCAGCAATGGGCTTGTTCAACTCACCATGACTAAACAAGCAGCACCCAACAACTTATTGAAATTCATCATGCACTTGTAGAAAAGGATGCGGTGCAGCATGTGGTTGCGGGAAAGCTGGGTTGAAATGTTCCGTTGTATGTGGCTTCTGCAGTGGTCAGTCATGCGAAAATGTCCCGGAGGTTCACATCGACATTGAGGACGAAGACGACCAAGACTTAATTACGATGACACCGATGTATTATATTGTTAGCTTATAACAATAATAAACAAGTTTAATTAAACACATTTATTAAACATCGGGTTCATCAAATATAAAAGTAGCTTTTTACAGGCTAGGCGCCATTCTAAAATCTAACAATCAACTGTCATTCTGACATAGACATAGACATATGTCAATACCTCAGGGTTGTACATAACATGAAATAATACTTTATTCTACATCCCCTTTCTTACAAATTTAGTTTTTCAGGTTTTTTTATTAGACGTCCTGAACGTGTCTGAGAAGAGGAATTATTTGGTTCACAATTACCTTCATGCTCTATTTCAGAATCACCTTCAGCATCATCTGTACAATCGTATTTATCAAATGGAAAACTGGAAACATCATTTTATTTTCTCTTATATCTACCCTATTCCTCCTAATAATATTTTGATTAGAATCTTTAAGAATATATGATCTTGGTGATAAATGTTTGTCAATAATAACCCCTGGTTCCCATTGTTTACAATTATGATTATATACTAAAACATTTGAATTCGGTTTTAAAGGCTTTAAATCTTTAGAGTTTCTATTGAAATAATTTTTATTAACACATTGTCTCTGATTAAGTTTTTCAGCTACATTTTCACACAATTTAGGTTCTAATAATTTTTCAGCAACAGGAATCTTTGTTTTGCATTATCTACTCATTAGGAGTTGAGCAGGTGTGTAATTAAGATACTTTAATGGTGAATTTCTATATGCCAATAAGGCACTTTCAATATCAGTTCCACTAGCAATACATTTTTTAATGATTTGTTTACTAATACCCACTCCCTTTTCTGCAGAGCCATTAGACTGAGGAAAATTTGGGCTTCTTATTATTAACTTAAAATTCCATTCTTCTGCGAACTGTTTGAATTCTAAACTATTAAATGGTATGTTATCGCATGTAATAAAGTCTGGCGAGCCAAAGTTACGAAACATTCTTTTCAATAACTTTATTACACTGAAAGCTGATTTGTCAATCAATTTTGATATCTCCAGTTGGAATAGCTGTCGTATACTACTAAATAACTGATATTGGTATATGTAAAAATATCTACACCTAACCTCTGCCATGGTCTTTGTGATATAGGATAAGATAATAATGTCTCTTTTTGTTGCTTTGGGGCAAACTGATTGCATATTTTACAACTGTTTATAAAATTTTCTATATCTACATTAATACCTTTCCAATAAAATATTTGTCTTGCTCTTGTTTTAACTTTTTCTATGCCGATATGTCCTTCATGTAAAATAGATAGCATTTTATTTTGTAAACTTTTTGGCACTATAACTCTAGTCCCATACAACAAAAAATCATCACTAACAGAAATATTATCTTTGATTTTAAAATAGTGACGTATATTGAACGGAACGTCCTTCTTATTATTAGGCCAACTATTGGCACAAAATTGTCTGACTAACTTTAGGTTTTGATCTTTACTGGTTTCTCTTTTTAGCTCTATTCTGCGTTTTTCTAACATAGTTAACCACAATATTATGAACTGCATATTCAAACTCATTATCACTTTTTAAACCTATATTAGTTAAAAATGCTCTGGAAAGTGTATCATCGGCAATATACAGATATTTACCCGGTTTATAAAAAACTGATAAATTATAATTAAGGAGTCTTAAACGCATTCTCTGTAAACGAGGTGAAATTAAAGATAAATCTTTTTTAAAAATTGATTCTAATGATTTGTGATCAGTCCTTACTGTCACACTCATACCGTAAATAAAATAGTGGAATTTTTGTATAGCAAACACAATACCTAACATCTCTTTTTCAATTTGTGTATAACGTTGTTCTGTGGTAGTTAAGCTTCTTGATGCGAATGCTACTGGGTGTCCATCCTGCAATAAACAAGCACCTAGACCATCCTTTGACGCATCTGTCTCTATTTCTATCGCTTTACTTGAGTCAAAAAATTGTAGAATTGGTGCAGACGTCAAAAGATGTTTAAGTTGAAGTAGCGAGTTATTATGACAAGATGACCACTGCCAGTCTACATCTTGTTTTGTTAGTTCTCGCAACGGAGCTGTAACCTTTGACATATTCGGGACAAACTTACCTAGGAACTTTGCCATGCCTAATATTCTAGATATATCTGCCTTCTTTTTTGGTACTGGTAAGTCTAATATAGCTTGAATGTATGTTTTATTCAGTTCAATACCATTTTCACTATAAATTTGACCCATAAACTTTACACTATTTGATTTAAATTGAATCTTGGTTTTATTAAATTTTACATTGTATTTCAAAGCATTTTCTAGGACTAATTTGAGATTTTCATCATGTTCTTTTTCATTTTTACCTGTAACTATCAGATCATCAAAATATATACCAACTCCCTGTATGTCACCAAATATTTCACAGATTTTCTTTTGAAAGACTTCAACTGCTGAACATATATCAAAAGGTAGTCTGCAAAATTGGTATCGACCAAATGGTGTACCAAATGTGCAATAATCGGCACTTGTTTTGTCAATTTTTACTTGAAAATAACCGTCTTTCATATCAAGGACTGTGAAGTATTTTTTTCCATACAGATTTAATGCAATTTCGTCTGCTGTTGGAATTTGAAAATATTCTCTCTGAATGGCTTGATTCAAATATTTTGGATCTAAACACAATCTTAAATCTGAGTTTTTCTTTTCTACAATTACCAGAGGATTAACCCATTCTGTTGGATACTCAACTTTTCTTATCACCCCTTCACTGGTTAACTGTTCTAACTTTGCTTTTAGTTTTTCATTGAGAGTATGCGGGACTCTTCTAACAGGTTGTATATGTGGGACGCTATTTGGCTTTAATGAGATATGGTGTTCCATAGGAAACTCCCCTAAACCCTTAAAAACTTCAGAATATTTTGTAACTATGTCATCTACAGACTTAAACAAGGTTTTTTCGACAATTATGTTATCAGTTCTCTTAATTAAATCTAGGTCCACACACCCTTTCAACCCTAAGAGAGGTAATTGATTTTTAGCATCTACAATAATGAACAAAACCAGGGCTGTCACATTTTTCACTTTGCAATTTAAAAATATTTCTCCAACTGGTTTTATTTTAAATGTACTATTACCATATGACACCAGTGTGACCCTTGTTCTGTTCATTTTGTATTTACTACCTAATGATTTTAAAATATGAAGTGGTAAAACACTTACTTCGGCTCCTGTGTCTAGTTTAAAGTTAATAATTTTACCTTCTACATTAATATTTTCTTTCCAGGTTACCTCACTACTATTGGACTGCAGAGAGCCCACACTTTTTATACAATTAACATAAAAGTTTGAGTCACTATCGTCACTCTCGCATACCTGTTCTACATTGTTAACACTTTTCTTCTTTGGTTTCTTCTTGTTTCTTTCTTCAAACTTGGTCTCCTTCAGTTTACAAACTTTGGCAAAATGGTTTGGCTTCTGACACTTGGCACATGACTTCCCAAATGCTGGACATTTTCTAGATTTAAAATGTTTGAACCCACAGTACTTGCAAGCTTCTGTGGCCTTCACAGTATCTACTGTAGCTTTAGTCTTCAATACTTTTGCCTGGAATCTGCTAACCTCTGTTGCTCGGCACATATTGATAGCTTGATCTAAGTTCAATTTAGGTTCTCGGAGCATTGCTTCCTGCAATGACTTGTCACTTATACCAATAACTATGCGGTCTCTAACCATGTCGTCTGGTTCCTTGTATTCGGTTGACATTATTGCCTTGTTTAGTTCAGTTAAAAACAAATCAAACGATTGTCCTTCCCTCTGAACAATGCTGTTGAACTTAAATCGCTCAAAAATTATATTTGCTTTAGGAGCACAATACTCTTGGAACTTCTTTTTAATGTTTTCCAGTTTTTTGTCTTCCTTTGTCGAAAATTTAAAACTGTTAAACAGCTCAAGGCCATCATCTCCTATTAATTTCAAAAATACTGCAATTTTCTTCTCTTCGGGCTTACTATCAAGGTCGGTAGCTTGCGAAAACAAATCAAATTTCTGTGAAAATCTTCTCCAATTTTCAGCAATATTACCATCAATCAATAGCTGTGACGGCGGTCTATAGAAATTCTCCATCTTGTTTTTCAAGCTATTCTGGCTCTAGTTTTCAACACTTCGTGCTTTAACTTTCTGTTTGTTCTACTTTCTACTTTTGCTGTGACCCACCTGACACCATGTATTATATTGTTAGCTTATAACATTAATAAACAAGTGTAAACACATTTATTAAACATCGGGGTCATCAAATATAAAAGTAGCTTTTTACAGGCTAGGCGCCATTCTAAAATCTAACAATCAAGTGTCATTCTGACATAGACATAGACATATGTCAATACCTCAGGGTTGTACATAAAATGAAATAATACTTTATTCTACAACTGAAGACAATACTCAAAACGTTATTAATAACCGACCCGGACCATCAAAGAAAAGAAAACGCTAATAAATCGCCATGGCACTACCTTATTTTTCAGTTTTTTTATGTTGTGCGTTATATTTCAATGAGACATATGAAGGTTATAAAATATTTTTTTAACTCCGTGGCACTGTGGCACTACCTCACCAGCCACTGCCGTTTATACACCTATGTAAAAAATAGCGAGAATTTCGGAAAAATTACAAAATTGGGGTGTTTTTCTATTTTTTTTTCGTCACTGTACCTTCTATTCAAGATGGCGGTTCGAGCGGTCCCACCCCAAGGTCGAAAACTTGGATTTTTTGTCAAGGCCCAAACCTTAACAACATATAAAAAAATTACTACTACACCACCTTTTGTATGGCAAAACACCCCACTAACTGGACTACTAATACACATAAATAATATAACTGTATTATATGCTTTATTACTATTTTTTAAAAAGCACTGAAAAATGTGTCGGGTAAATAAATTAAGTAAAAATATTAAATACCTACGCATTTATACAGGGTTGTTCACCACATACGACACGGAGTATTGTAGCTAAACGATTAGATTTTTACAAATTGTAAGTTTTGGGTTCGTTGAAGGATTATTAGAGCTACAATTTAAAAATATTTTTTCAAGATACAGAGTGTCCCAACTAAGTAAAAAAATAACTCCCTGTATATTATTCTATTTTTAGATTCTACCATTAAAATAAAGATAAATTTGATTAAGGTTCATCATACTTAAACCTTACCGTTTTTGAAATATTTTCAATTTTATGAAATTGCAGTAAAAATTTTAAGGCTTTATTTCTCCAAGGGTATCAAAGTTTTTAATACTAAATATTTACTGAAGATTATTTATTGACCAGATATTGTGTTGCAATCATAAAAAATTTACTACCTTATACAGAGTGTCCAAAAATGTATATTAAATAATTACTAGCTTTAAACGGCAATAGCGTGTTTAATTTAAATGGAACACCCTATATATTTTGCGTGAATAAGATGCACAATGTAATTGTCTATCAAATTGTATTATACGATTTTTTACCTATCTCTTCAAGTTTTCGTAGAAAATGCATTTTCGTATAATTTAGACCCTCATTTATCACTATACCCATGGAATATTGACATTTTAGATTATTTTTAAAGAAGATACTAAAAAAGAGAGTACAGATACTAATATTATCGATATAGCTCGCTTATTTCATAAAAAAAATAAAAAACTGTTTAAATATTTTTGTTAAAAGGGACCAATTAATATGATCCCAGTATTCAGACTGCATTAATTGACTGTTTTGTTGATTAATAATAATTGCTCCAAATACTAAAAAACTGAATTTTTGTGTGTATTAGACAGTGTGGTAAAAAGTAACGGCCTTATAAATTTTATTTCATTTTTTGACGAATGCTGATTTATAAAAACAGACGTTTATTTTCATAATTTATTATTATATTGATTTCTGAGCCAAATCCACATTTATTTAGAATACTTTATTAATTAAAACAATTTAAAAGTATGTAATTAACTAATTTTTGGTCGGAAATAATGATGGTATATTTAATTCGTATACTCTTTTATAAAGATTTAAATAGTTTTTTTGGTATACCAATAGGCTTGCAATATTTACACTTGTACATTTTCTGCATATATGTTGCTTAAAAAAAAATTGAAATCAATATTCCATGGGTATAGTGATAAATGAGGTCTAAATTATATGACAATGCATTTTCTACGAAAAGTTGCAGAGATAGGTAAAAATGGTATAATAAAATTTGATAGACAATTAAATTGTGCATATGATTCACGTAAAATATACAGGGTGTTCCATTTAACTTAAACACGTTATTGCCGTTTAAAGCTAGTAATTATTTAATATAAATTTATGGACACTCTGTATAAGGTAATAAAATTTTTATTATTGCAACACAATATCTGATCAATAAATAATCTTCAGTAAATATTTAATATTAAAAACTTTGATACCCTTGGTGAAATGAAACATTAAAATTTTTACTGCAATTTCTTAAAATTGAAAATATTTCAAAAACGGTAAGGTTTAAGTGTGATAAACCTTTTCAAATTTATCTTTATTTCAATCGTAGAATCCAAAAATAGAATAATATACAGGGTGTTCCATTTAAAAAAATACAACTATGATATTTTTTACTTATTTGGGACACTCTGTATCTTGTAAAATATTTTTAAATTGTAGCTCTAATAGTCCTTCAACGAACCCAAAACTTACAATTTGTAAAAATCTAATCGTTTAGCTACAATACTCCGTGTCGTATGTGGTGAACAACCCTGTATATTATATTTAAATTTTATTCAAGAAACTAGAATTACGAATAGAAATAACTTAGGTATGTTAATTAAATTGACGAAATAGTCACAACAATTGCATTATTATTGGATTTTTTTTATTAAATAACAGGCATTGTTTGCAAATAAAAACATATCTACCTTTAAACATATCAATGTTTCGAATATCCGTTTCTATAAATATATAATGAAGAATTTAATTAAATGATTTAGAAATAATATCTATCTATCTATCTAAAACTAACCTAATATTGCCGCTCCAAACACACGTCCATTACTCATTGTAGCACAGCATTATCAGAATTCAAACTTAATGTTTTGTCTTATGCTGAATAATTTTAAAAGTCAAAGAGTGTTACATTTTATCGCAATAATATATTTACCATTTTGTTTATCCGTTTTCACTAAGATAAATAAATGTACGAAAAAATATCTACGCCTGTTTACTAATTTAGTTGAAAATACTACAGCTCCAATGTATTTTATAAAAGATTATTTTTAATTATAATTTTATGTAATATAATCAAATTTCAAGCTGCGAAATGTTAATAATGCTACTCTTATATAGTTCATATCAAATAAACTTTTAGTCACGTGATTACGCTTGACCGGTACAGCGCTGCCCTGTTTTACGTATTTTCTTTTAATCAAAATATTTTAGACAACAAAAATAAATTAATTATAAATATATAAACAGTTATTATTTCCATCAACAAAGTAATCTTCTTAAGAGCACTTAAGGAACATGAAGGGCTATTACTACCGCTTTCCCGTTCAAAATATTATAGTAAAGTTGGGATGAGTTTTTAGGGCTATTAAGTTATCTTGTACAGGGTGGGTCAAATTCGACGCTTTTAAATGGAAACACCCTTTTCTATAGGAGATAGACAAAAACTAATATCGGTGTCTGGAGCTCAATTTTTGTCAAAAACATGATAGTGAAAACCGCATATCGATATCTGTTACCGTTTCGGAGTTACGGGGTGTTTTTCAAAAATATGCATTTTTATCAAATCGCTGTAACTTTTTTGCTATGGAAATTTTTGTATTTTTATGAAAACATTTCCAAAGCACCTTTTTACGTAGAATTTAATGGTTTAAGTATATTTTTTTTTAAATTAATAATTTAAGAATTATCAACAGAAAATTTGATTTTTTATATGGGACACCCTGTATATTTTTAATTTATTGAAAAGAATTTAAAATTACCTTTCCAAAAATATAACACACTTGATATTTTGCTCGGTTCCTCTTCGAAATATAGAGTATATAAAAATTTGCCCGTTTTAAATAAGTGGGCTTTGAACGGCACCGGCTCTAATGCCAAAAAATTCTAGCTGTGAGCATCAATTCAAACAAAAATAATATTTGCTATGAGAGATGCAAAATTTTATAACAATTTAAAATATATTTAACCAACACACATTATATTTAACCTATATAACCTTAATAACCCTAACCTTAATATATTTAACCAACACACATTTAAACTATATCTAATAACTATAAAAATAAATAGCAAACCAAGACATGAGATTTTGCTACAGGTGTTCGACAGAGACGTATGTATGTGGTGATCCCCTGTTCGACATAACGACCGTCTTCTGTTATGGACCGACGGGACAATTTTTGAACATTTCTCGCGGAATTCATTAACTCAGTGGGGGTGAAAGATATCCTCTCATAACTGCTAAGTATTTCTAATTCTTGTCTAGATTATACAGAAAAATAAGGAACCTTTATTCTTCCGCAAATATATCCATAGGATTAGATCCATGGGCACTAAGTCGGACGGCCTCGACGGCTGGGATCTTGGTTAGCTATTCAATTATTCTTGAAATTGGCTGCAAAAATTTGCTGATAACTTCAGCGTTCAGAGGCGGTGCGTCGTCTTGTTGAAAAAATATGTTTTCGAGTTCCATTAAGGGCATATCATCAATAAGGGGTCCAAAAGCTTACTAGTTAAAAGTGGCGAACTTTTAAAAATTCTGTATTTTGAAGGGGATTATGACAAAATATTAAGTGTGCTATATTTTTGATAAGGTAATTTTAAATCCTTTTCAGTTAATTAAAAATATAGAGGGTGTCCCAAATAAAAAATCAATTTTTCTGTTGATAACTCTTAAATTATTAATTTTAAAAAATATGTACTTATACCATTAAATTCTACGTAAAAAGGTGCTTTGGAAATGTTTTCATAGAAATATAAAATTTTCCAGAGCAAAAAAGTTACAGCGATTTGTTAAAAATGCACATTTCTGAAAAACACCCCGTAACTCCGAAACGGTAACAGATATTGATGTGCGGTTTTCACCATCATGTTTTTCATGAAAATTGAGCTCCAGACACCGATATTAGTTTTCGTCTATCTCCTATAGAAAAGGGTGTTTCCATTTAAAAGCGTCGAATTTGACCCACCCTGTACATTTCGCACTAAAAGTGGTTCTAAAAAAACAGTGTTCGACTGCAAGGTCTGCTAGTAAATATTTTTAAGCTTAAAGTATTACACTATTTATTTAAAACAAAAACTCGTGATACGAAACGAAAGTGTCAAATCAAAACGAATGACAATGTCAGAAAATAAATAAATAAAAAATGTGGCAACTTGATATTTTTCACAGCAGAGCTTCCACCGTCGGAACACTATGAGATCTAGTACTAAAATCACCACTGGTGAAGCTGTGGGGAAGCCCCCTAGCGACACTGTGAACATTACAAATGAAAGTTCCAAGGAACCAAATCCAAAGGAAACTACAAGAGGGGAGGCTGACACTTGCTTGGGATCTTCCTCCACAAGTGGCGCACAAGCTACCACCTTCTCCTAACCTACCTCTAGACCCAATAAGCGACACAAGCTGCCGTTTCGTCTATCCGGCCTGGGTCAACCAGGCGGGCTAGACGATCTTCTGAGAGTAGGTCTTAGCGCAGCAGAAGCACGGAGATAACTCCGTCTGCTCCACGAAGGACTTGCTCCAGAGGAAGCAAAAGCAAAAACACTCCTCCGAAAAGGGGAGACTAATGAAACCAAGAAACAACCGGACTCATCTCCATCAAAGGGCAAGAGTGGGAGCGAGAACTTCTCACCTCTTCTCCGGCAGGGAGAGAAAAAAGCCACGATGGAAAGCCATCCAACACCGGGAGGCAAGCAGGGACGTATCACCAGTAGTGGCGATCGGATCGCAACACAACGATATACAAAATGTGGGTCAGTTGCGTTTTGCGGGGATACATTTTCGGGTGGGCATGATCCTCATCGATTGTGTATCTCAAGAATCGGCGAACTGGTTGGTGGAAATCGCACCTAAGCTTAAAAATTGGCAGGGGCCGGAACTGGTTGCAGTGCTGCTTAGTTACCTGCTGAGCCTTATCCAGGGTCAGAACTTCAATGTAAGGACATCGAGTTGGCGAGTCATCAACTCGAGGGAGGACGGTCATTGTCAGGTCCTCACAATAGGAACTGACCTAAAACCCAAGGAGGCAATAGAGAAAGAGGGGCATATCCTCTATTATAGATACGGGATAACACCGGTATCAGGTCTAAAGAGAGACCAAGTTAAAGAGGTGGAAAAAATGGAGACAGATCCTCCAGCCTCCACCTCACGGGTACCTCAGTCGGAGGCAAGCTCCTCGACTGTGAAGGGCACGGAGGGCCAAATTCCAACAGTGGAAAGGTGTGTACCCTCGGAGGAAGAACATCTGTTATCAGAGGAGGATGGGAAATACCCTACAACAGAGGTATGATGGGTTGTGGACTGTGTAATGACTCAAGGAAGGGGCACAATAGATCTTTAAGGTCGCAGTGATTAATCTTCCTCTCACTCATTCTACATTCTACCACCCGAATCCCCAGCGGGAAATCTAAATTCCAGTTAGTCAGCCCGGCGCCGAATATATCCATGGTTGGTAACAATGAAATTAAAAATCGCGCCCTAGATTACATAACTAAAAGTTTAATTGATATCAAATATAGTTAAATTTTGTTAAATTTTTATTATGTGCGTAACTTTGGATTTTAACCTCGAGAAAGGTTTTATGTCAAAGAAATACATGTATTTTTACAACTTTTAATTAGGTTTTTGTTATTATACAGCAGTAGTTCCCAAACTTATTTTTCTCGTGGACCACTTTCAAAATTTTACTGGTTTCGGTGGACCCCCTGCTGCTACATTTCTACCACATTCTTAAAGTCGCCAAAAAATAAAAATTGTGTCACTTCTGAGTTCTGTCCCTATATTCCGATATGTAAAATAAAAACGAAAAATGGTACA
>NW_022145835.1:406687-474232 GCF_002938485.1 Sitophilus oryzae
CTCAGTACTTCGTTCAGTTACGTATTGCTTTCATCTGTGTTAAAAAAACATGGAAAGATTTTTTTGGAATATATACCGGGTGTGAAAAAACAATCTATGATGTAAAGCGTTTGTTTTTCATTAACACCTTGTATATAATAGGTATGACGTAAGACAGGTTTGACGTTTGACATTTGATAGATGACGTAAGACAGGTTTGACGTTTGACATATGACATTTGACGTTTGACAGATGACAGGTTTGACATTTGACGTTTGACAGGTTTGACGTTTGACATATGACGTAAGACAGGTTTGACGTTTGACGTTTGACATATGACGTAAGACAGGTTTGACAGATGACGTAAGACAGGTTTGACATTTGACGTTTGGCAGGTTTGACAGATGATGTAAGACAAGTTTGACGTTTGACATATGACGTTTGACGTTTGACAGATGACGTAAGACAGGTTTGACATATGACGTAAGACAGGTTTGACAGATGACGTAAGACAAGTTTGACGTTTGACATATGACGTTTGACGTTTGACAGATGACGTAAGACAAGTTTGACGTTTGACATATGACGTTTGACAGATGACAAGTTTGACGTTTGACGTTTGACATTTGATAGGTTTGACGTTTGACAGCTCCCCTACTCCTCGCGCCTGCGCCGTGTTCCTCCTCCTCGCGCCTGCGCTGTACCCCCACTCCTCGCGCATGCGCCGTGCGCTCTGCTCCACTGCTCCACTGATGCAGAATCGGCCTTCTACCTCTACTAACGATATATCATATATCAACTTTTGACGCTTAAAAACTCGTATTTTAAATTTCAATCTAGAGTGCCATGACTGTGTTAAAAACACTAATTTTTAATCAAGAAGCACTGCAAAAATATATTTGATCGTCTAATGTTTTTCATGTCTTGTCCTGGCCGGTTAAAAGATGCGAAAATCGTAATTTTAATCATATCTCAATTTTTTCAAATGGAACGAGGGTGGCTCATTAGCCTATTTGGAAAAATAATTTTTTACGAATAATTTTGTACCACACGCTTGGAACTGCGAGTCAAATTGTCGTTATTAACCGCATGATACAATTTCAAATAAACCATATGAGAACACGTCAAAAGTTGACATATGTTGAGTCATTCTATTCAGAATGTCATTTTCTATCAAATAAATTTAAAAAAACGGGGGTGTCATTTAAAAATCACAAGTTATAGTCATTTCCGGTAAAACAGGAAGTGACCATAAACAGTTGAATGCCGTCAATCTATCCTAATTTATGTCATATACTAAAATACCAAATATTACAGTTGAGGGTTGGAACCTTTGGTGTTAAACAGCAAAATAAAAACACTAAATCACCACAATGTAATAAATCACCATGTTAGCATCATCAGCAGATGATTATAAACTGAAAAGTTCAGTTTATAATCATCTGCTGATGATGCTAACATGGTTAGCGAAACGCGCGTCCAGTGTAAAAGTAAAAGTGTTTTGGTGTATTGTGGTGATTTAGTGTTTTTATTTTGCTAAAATACCAAATCTCGTCTTTTATTTGAAAATATAATAAAGTAATATGGGTGAGCCACTTTTAAGACGCACTCGGTATAATTATTTTATAAATAATTAATTAAATAATTATTTTATGAGTATTTTTAATTATTTTATTTAAACACAAGATTATAAATAAGTAATTGAAAAAAAGGGGTACAGTTGTCTTGGAAATGACGATCGATTACATTCCCCACATAATTTTACATATTATAAAATGTTAGCGTTCTTCATTTCCATGCCATCTCTGACGCCGATTTTTTTTTCGATCACAATATTATACGGGGTGAGTTTCCTACGATGTTCTCTATGGGTATCTCGGAAACTATTAGAGATAGAGAGTCGGTTAAATGGCGAAAGAATTGCAGTTTTGTGGGGTCATAAATATGCGCCTTTCAGATTTTTGAAAAAGTTCATGGCTTACTAGATATTTCGAAAAAAACAAATTTCTACTATTTTAAAAATTATCCCTAATTCCATTATAAGCTATTTTTGACAAAACATTTTCAAATAAAAGTTGTAGATAATCACATCGTTAATGAGATCGTGTCCTCCGTTTTTTTCTCAAGCCTATCATTTTTGACATATGCACAAATATATGCTTTATTAAATGGAGACCGTAGTTGGCCATGACTTCATAAAAAGCGCCATTTTTTAACCTTTTTGCGATATAAGCTATAATATGTTTTCTTCGAAAAATTACTGAGTTATAGCCAATTCTTATCATTTTTAAATAATTTCACTCAGTTGGCCATGGAAACAAGTTTAATCGTCTTTGCTCTCATAAATGTGAATCTGTCACATCCAAACTTTGTAAATTAAAATAAACAAAAATTGTAACTATGAATTTTTCAAATGAAGAAAGGCGTGTAAGATTATTGGTTCAACTTTTCTTGACCATACATTTTCGAGGATACGTTGAACGGTGAATGTTATGTTTTTTTAGAGAACGATTTTCAAGACTTATTAGAAAAGTTATATTTAGTTATAGCCAATTCTTATCTTTCTTGACTAATTTCACTTAGATTGCATGGCATTCTTATTCTTTTGTGATTTATAACTTATAAAAAGTCAGAATATATTACTAAACGGTTCTTTAGAATTTACATTACACAAACTAAAACTTAAAAAAATAATATCACTGCAGTCACTGCATACACTTTAAGTTATTTTAGAAAATTTTCAAAAAATCCGCCATTGTTTTGAGAGTTACATCTTTTTAAAACTGAATTATTACCTATTCTCACAGAAGGACCGGTCGACTTAATTAAACTTCTCTCGTACCGCCACTTCGAGTGCCTCTCTTAATTCATAAGTTCTTTTGTAAACATTATTGTTAACAATACCGCATAAAAAAAATCTAAAATGGATAGGTCAGGTGATCGAGGAGGCCCATGCAATTAGTCCACCTCTTCCTATCACTGAGTTTATATTATTATGATATAAATAATTTTTAACATTTCTTTCATTATGGGAGGGGGGGTCATTTGGAAACACTCTAATGATGCGCGAGTAACTACACGCTTTTCTTCATTTGAAAAATTCATATTTACAATTTTTGTTTATTTTAATTTACAAAGTTTGGATGCGATGGCTTCACATTTCTGAGAGCAACGGCGATTCAACTTGTTTCCATGGCTAACTAAGTGAAATTGTTTAAAAATGATAAGAATTGGCTATAACTCAGTAATTTTTCGAAGTAAACATATTATAGCTTATTTAGCTGAAAAGCTTAAAAAATGGCGCTTTTTATGAAGTCATGGCCAACTATGGTTTCCATTTAAAAAACATATATGTCATATGTCAAATGTCATATGTCAAAAATGACAGGTTTTAGAAAAAAAACGGAGGACACGATCTCATTAAGGATGTGATTATCTACAACTTTTATCTGAAAACTTTTTGTCTAAAATAGCTTATAATGGCATTAGGGACAATTTTTAAAATAGCCGAAATTTGTTTTTTTCGAAATATCTAGTAAGCCATGAACTTTTTCAAAAATCTGTAAGGCGCATATTTATGACCCCACAAAACTGCAATTCTTTTCCCATTTAACCGACTCTCTATCTCCAGTAGTTTCCGAGATACACATAGAGAACATCGGAGGAAACTCACCCTGTATATACATATTACATTAGGGGATGAGCCAAAAAATATACCCTATGGAATTTATGGGTTAAAATGAACCTAATAACCGAGAAAAAATATCCCCGAAAGGAAGGATTTTTAGCTCAATTTTAAAAAGGTGTCCGGTGAACATTCAAAATTTACCATTTAAATAACACGTAAAAAATCCTTTTCCATTAAAAGTACCATAACTTTGAAACGGTTTACGATAAAAAAAAATTACATCGCGGAGTTCTTGTAGAGCATCAAATTTCCTAAAAAATCTATCTGAGAGTAATTTTCTGTGAGTAATATAGTTTTTTTGCTAAATATGAAAATTTTTACATTACAAACACTAAAACTGCATATTTTGATTTTTTCACTTTTCAAAGCTTTCAAATATACGAATTTTTGAATTGAATAAAATACTCTCAGATATCTTTCTATGAAATTTTATGCTCTACAAGAATCCGCGATGTAAACTTTTTCTCGTAAACCGTTTCAAAGTTATGGTACTTATAAATAAATCACCCTATATTCCAATCAGTGGGGGCCATTATAGGCCTCTGCCATACAAAAAGGTGGTGTAGTAGTAATTTTTTAATATGTTGTTAAAGTTTAGGTCTTGATGAAAAATCCAAGTTTTCGACCTTGGGGTGCGACCGCTCGAGCCGCCATCTTGAATTAAAGATACAAAAACTGTATTTTTCATAATATATCCGCAGCTGTTAATCTTACGATCAAAATGTTGGAATAAAAGTTAGATATCAATATTTTTTCGATGTATCAAGTATAACGGGACATCGTAAAAAAAAGCGGAACAATTTGGGTGGAGTAATAATTTGGGCGGAGGCAAAAGGGCGAAAGAATATTTTGCAGATAACGAAATTTCCGCCAAAATTAAAAAAAAAACACCAGAGGACATCGCAGATACTAGAGCACGCTTTCTCGTTGCTTTGTATGGTGGCAACTTGGAAGAAGACACTTAGAAGAAATCCGCTACCAACGTTTTTGCTAGATCAACCACAAAAGTAAATCCAATCTTGCTTCATTGCCACCAACGAAGGATGCTGCGCGGTATCATTCTTGCAGGACATATCATCAAGCCCAGAAATGGTATGGAATCGAGAAAAAACCTGAAAACTGGGGCTGGAAACTGGGCAGCAATGGGCTTGTTCAACTCACCATGACTAAACAAGCAGCACCCAACAACTTATTGAAATTCATCATGCACTTGTAGAAAAGGATGCGGTGCAGCATGTGGTTGCGGGAAAGCTGGGTTGAAGTGTTCCGTTGTATGTGGCTTCTGCAGTGGTCAGTCATGCGAAAATGTCCCGGAGGTTCACATAGACATTGAGGACGAAGATGATCAAGACTTAATTACGATGACACCGAAGACAATAATACTCAAAACGTTATTAATAACCGACCCGGACCATCAAAGAAAAGAAAACGCTAATAAATCGCCATGGCACTACCTTATTTTTCAGTTTTTTTTTATGTTGTGCGTTATATTTCAATGAGACATATGAAGGTTATAAAATATTTTTTTCGCTCCGTGGCACCGTGGCACTACCTCACCAGCCACTGCCGTTTATACACCTATATAAAAAATAGCGAGAATTTCGGAAAAATTACAAAATTGGTGAGTTTTTCTATTTTTTTGGAAAATATGTTCAACTTTTCGTCACTGTACCTTCTATTCAAGATGGCGGTTCGAGCGGTCCCACCCCAAGGTCGAAAACTTGGATTTTTTGTCAAGACCCAAACCTTAACAACATATAAAAAAATTACTACTACACCACCTTTTGTATGGCAAAACACCCCACTAACTGGACTACTAATACACATAAAATATAGCTGTATTATATGCTTTATTACTATTTTTTTAAAAGCATTGAAAAATGTGTCGGGTAAATAAATTAAGTAAAAATATTAAATACCTACGCATTTATACAGGGTTGTTCACCACATACGACACGGAGTATTGTAGCTAAACGATTAGATTTTTACAAATTGTAAGTTTTGGGTTCGTTGAAGGATTATTAGAGCTACAAACAATTTAAAAATATTTTTACAAGATACAGAGTGTCCCAACTAAGTAAAAAATATTATAGTTGTATTTTTTTAAATGGAACTCCCTGTATATTATTCTATTTTTAGATTCTACCATTAAAATAAAGGTAAATTTGATTAAGGTTCGTCATACTTAAACCTTACCGTTTTTGAAATATTTTCACTTTTATGAAATTGCAGTAAATATTTTAAAGCTTCATTTCTCCAAGGGTATCAAAGTTTTTAATACTAAATATTTACTGAAGATTATTTATTGACCAGATATTGTGTTGCAATAATAAAAAAATTACTACCTTATACAGAGTGTCCAAAAATGTATATTAAATAATTACCAGATCTAAACGGCAATAGCGTGTTTAATTTAAATGGAACACCCTATATATTTTGCGTGAATCAGATGCACAATGTAATTGTCTATCAAATTGTATTATACCATTTTTTACCTATCTTTTCAAGTTTTCGTAGAAAATGCATTTTCTAATAATTTAGACCTCATTTATCACTATACCCATGGAATATTTACATTTTAGATTATTTTTAAAGATGTAACAAAATTTCCAAGAGTACAGATACTAATATTGTCGATATAGCTCGCTTATTTCATAAAAAAAAATAAAAAAACTGTTTAAATATTTTTGTTAAAAAGGACCAATTAATATGATCCCAGTATTCAGACTACATTAATTGACTGTTTATGTTGATTAATAATAATTGCCCCAAATACTGAAAAACTGAATTTTGTGTGTATATTAGACAGTGTGGTAAAAGTAGCGCCTTATAAATTTTATTTCATTTTTTGACGAATGCTGATTTATAAAAACAGAGACGTTTATTTTCATAATTTATTATTATATTGATTTCTGAGCCAAATCCACATTTATTTAGAATACTTTTTTAATTAAAACAATTTAAAAGTATGTAATTAACTAATTTTTGGTCGGAAATAATGGTGGTATATTTAATTCGTATACTCTTTTATAAAGATTTAAATAGTTTTTTTGGTATACCAATAGGGTTGCAATATTTACCGCTTGTACATTTTCTGCATATATGTTGCTTAAAAAAAATCTGAAATGTCAATATTCCATGGGTATAGTGATAAATGAGGTCTAAATTATAAGAAAATGCATTTTCTACGAAAATTTGTAGAGATAGGTAAAAAATGGTATAATAAAATTTAATAGACATTTTATAGACAGTGTTCCATTTAACTTAAACACGCTATTGCCGTTTAAAGCTAGTAATTATTTAATATAAATTTTTGGACACTCTGTATAAGGTAGTAAAATTTTTATTATTGCAACACAATATCTGATCAATAAATAATCTTCAGTAAATATTTAGTATTAAAAACTTTGATACCCTTGGAGAAATGAAACATTAAAATTTTTACTGCAATTTCTTAAAATTGAAAATATTTCAAAAACGGTAAGGTTTAAGTGTGATAAACCTTAATCAAATTTACCTTTATTTCAATCGTAGAATCCAAATATAGAATAATATACAGGGTGTTCCATTTAAAAAAATACAAATATATTTTTTACTTATTTGGGATACTCTGTATCTTGTAAAATATTTTTAAATTGTAGCTCTAATAGTCCTTCAACGAACCCAAAACTTACAATTTGTAAAAATCTAATCGTTTAGCTACAATACTCCGTGTCGTATGTTGTGAACAACCCTGTATATTATATTTAAATTTTATTCAAGAAACTAGAATTACGAATAGAAATAACTTAGATATGTTAATTAAATTGACGAAATTGTCAGAACAATTGCATTATTATTGGATTTTTTTTATTAAATAACAGGCATTCTTTGCAAATAAAAACATATCTACCTCTAAACATATCAATGTTTCGAATATCCGTTTCTATAAATATATAATGAAGAATTTAATTAAATGATTTAGAAATAATATCTATCTATCTATCTAAAACTAACCTAATATTGCCGCTCCAAACACACGTCCATTACTCATTGTAGCACAGCATTATCAGAATTCAAACTTAATGTTTTGTCTTATGCTGAATAATTTTAAAAGTCAAAGAGTGTTACATTTTATCGCAATAATATATTTACCATTTTGTTTATCCGTTTTCACTAAGATAAATAAATGTACGAAAAAATATCTACGCCTGTTTACTAATTTAGTTGAAAATACTACAGCTCCAATGTATTTTATAAAAGATTATTTTTAATTATAATTTTATGTAATATAATCAAATTTCAAGCTGCGAAATGTTAATAATGCTACTCTTATATAGTTCATATCAAATAAACTTTTAGTCACGTGATTACGCTTGACCGGTACAGCGCTGCCCTGTTTTACGTATTTTCTTTTAATCAAAATATTTTAGACAACAAAAATAAATTAATTATAAATATATAAACAGTTATTATTTCCATCAACAAAAGTAATCTTCTTAAGAGCACTTAAGGAACATGAAGGGCTATTACTACCGCTTTCCCGTTCAAAATATTATAGTAAAGTTGGGATGAGTTTTTAGGGCTATTAAGTTATCTTGTACAGGGTGGGTCAAATTCGACGCTTTTAAATGGAAACACCCTTTTCTATAGGAGATAGACAAAAACTAATATCGGTGTCTGGAGCTCAATTTTTGTCAAAAACATGATAGTGAAAACTGCATATCGATATCTGTTACCGTTTCGGAGTTACGGGGTGTTTTTCAAAAATATGCATTTTTATCAAATCGCTGTAACTTTTTTGCTATGGAAATTTTTGTATTTTTATGAAAACATTTCCAAAGCACCTTTTTACGTAGAATTTAATGGTTTAAGTATATTTTTTTTTAAATTAATAATTTAAGAATTATCAACAGAAAATTTGATTTTTTATATGGGACACCCTGTATATTTTTTAATTTATTGAAAAGAATTTAAAATTACCTTTCCAAAAATATAACACACTTGATATTTTGCTCGGTTCCTCTTCGAAATATAGAGTATATAAAAATTTGCCCGTTTTAAATAAGTGGGCTTTGAACGGCACCGGCTCTAATGCCAAAAAATTCTAGCTGTGAGCATCAATTCAAACGAAAATAATATTTGCTATGAGAGATGCAAAATTTTATAACGATTTAAAATATATTTAACCAACACACATTATATTTAACCTATATAACCTTAATAACCCTAACCTTAATATATTTAACCAACACACATTTAAACTATATCTAATAACTATAAAAATAAATAGCAAACCAAGACATGAGATTTTGCTACAGGTGTTCGACAGAGACGTATGTATGTGGTGATCCCCTGTTCGACATAACGACCGTCTTCTGTTATGGACCGACAGGACAATTTTTTGAACATTTCTCGCGGAATTCATTAACTCAGTGGGGGTGAAAGATATCCTCTCATAACTGCTAAGTATTTCTAATTCTTGTCTAGATTATACAGAAAAATAAGGAACCTTTTATTCTTCCGCAAATATATCCATAGGATTAGATCCATGGGCACTAAGTCGGACGGCCTCGACGGCTGGGATCTTGGTTAGCTATTCAATTATTCTTGAAATTGGCTGCAAAAATTTGCTGATAACTTCAGCGTTCAGAGACGGTGCGTCGTCTTGTTGAAAAAATATGTTTTCGAGTTCCATTAAGGGCATATCATCAATAAGGGGTCCAAAGCTTACTAGTTAAAAGTGGCGAACTTTTAAAAATTCTGTATTTTGAAGGGGATTATGACAAAATATTAAGTGTGCTATATTTTTTGATAAGGCAATTTTAAATTCTTTTCAGTTAATTAAAAATATAGGGTGTCCCAAATAAAAATCAATTTTCTGTTGATAACTCTTAAATTATTAATTTTAAAAAATATGTACTTATACCATTAAATTCTACGTAAAAAGGTGCTTTGGAAATGTTTTCATAGAAATATAAAATTTTCCAGAGCAAAAAGTTACAACGATTTGTTAAAAATGCACATTTCTGAAAAACACCCGTAACTCCGAAACGGTAACAGATATTGATGTGCGGTTTTCACCATCATGTTTTTCATGAAAATTGAGCTCCAGACACCGATATTAGTTTTCGTCTATCTCCTATAGAAAAGGGTGTTTCTATTTAAAAGCGTCGAATTTGACCCACCCTGTACATTTCGCACTAAAAGTGGTTCTAAAAAACAGTGTTCGACTGCAAGGTCTGCTAGTAAATATTTTTAAGCTTAAAGTATTACACTATTTATTTAAAACAAAACTCGTGATACGAAACGAAAGTGTCAAATCAAAACGAATGACAATGTCAGAAAATAAATAAATAAAAAATGTGGCAACTTGATATTTTTCACAGCAGAGCTTCCACCGTCGGAACACTATGAGATCTAGTACTAAAATCACCACTGGTGAAGCTGTGGGAAGCCCCTAGCGACACTGTGAACATTACAAATGAAAGTTCCAAGGAACCAAATCCAAAGGAAACTACAAGAGGGAGGCTGACACTTGCTTGGGATCTTCCTCCACAAGTGGCACACAAGCTACCACCTTCTCCTAACCTACCTCTAGACCCAATAAGCGACACAAGCTGCCGTTTCGTCTATCCGGCCTGGGTCAACCAGGCGGGCTAGACGATCTTCTGAGAGTAGGTCTTAGCGCAGCAGAAGCACGGAGATAACTCCGTCTGCTCCACGAAGGACTTGCTCCAGAAGAAGCAAAAGCAAAAACACTCCTCCGAAAAGGGGAGACTAATGAAACCAAGAAACAACCGGACTCATCTCCATCAAAGGGCAAGAGTGGGAGCGAGAACCTCTCACCTCTTCTCCGGCAGGGAGAGAAAAAAGCCACGATGGAAAGCCGTCCAACACCGGGAGGCAAGCAGGGACGTATCACCAGCTTTGCCGCTATTGCTGGACATATAAAAATGGCGGTGCTGCCAAAGGATTTCCCAGAGTTTACTCTGATCACCGACCAGCAAACGTCTCTAGAAGAGGCTATACTGGACGAAGTAGTGGCGATCGGATCGCAACACAACGATCTACAAAATGTGGGGCAGTTGCGTTTTGCGGGGATACATTTTCGGGTGGGCATGATCCTCATCGATTGTGTATCTCAAGAATCGGCGAATTGGTTGGTGGAAATCGCACCTAAGCTTAAAAATTGGCAGGGGCCGGAACTGGTAGCAGTGAAGGGAGAAAACATCCCTAAAGGGGCGGCTTCACGGTCTTCTTGCCGAGGCAAGGGGAAAGACACCACCTACCTGCTGAGCCTTATCCAGGGTCAGAACTTCAATGTAAGGACATCGAGTTGGCGAGTCATCAACTCGAGGGAGGAGGATCATTGTCAGGTCCTCACAATAGGAATTGATCTAAAACCCACGGAGGCAATAGAGAAAGAGGGAAATATTCTCTATTATAGATACGGCACAACACCGGTATCAGGTCTAAGGAGAGACCAAGTTAAAGAGGTGGAGAAAATGGAGACAGATCCTCCAGCCTCCACCTCACGGGTACCTCAGCCGGAGGCAAGCTCCTAGACTGTGAAGGGCACGGAGGGCCAAACTCCAACAGTGGAAGGATGTGTACCCTCGGAGAAAGAACATCTGTTGTCAGAGGAGGATGGGAAATACCCTACAACAGAGGTATGATGGGTTGTGGACTGTGTAATGACTCAAGGAAGGGGGCACAATAGATCTTTAAGGTCGCAGTTATTAACCTTCCTCTCACTCATTCTACATTCTACCACCTGAATCCCCAGCGGGAAATCTAAATTCCAGTTAGTCAGCCCGGCGCCGAATATATCCATGGTTGACAACAATGAATTTAAAAATCGCGCCCTGGATTACATAACTAAAAGTTTAATTGATATCAAATACAGTTAAATTTTGTTAAAATTTATTATGTGCGTAACTTTGGATTTTAACATCGAGAAAGGTTTTATGTCAAAGAAATACATGTATTTTTACAACTTTTAATTAGGTTTTTGTTATTATACAGGGATATTCAATTCATTCGACACGGAGCATTGTAGATTGATTAGATTTTTAGAACTTGTGAGTGATGGGATCGTTGGAGAACTACTATAAAGCTACAATTTAAATTTATTTTCAAAAGGTACAGAGTGTCCCAAATAAATAAAAAATACCAAAGTTGTATTCTTCAAATGGAATTAAAATTGTTACTGTATGTTCACGCAATCGTAAATATTTCTAAAACGGTAAGATTAAAGTGCGGTAAAACTTAAAAATGTGATAATATACAGGTGTCCCATTTAAAAAAATACAACTTCAAATTTTTTTATTTATTTGGGACACTCGGTACGTTTTGAAAATAATTTTAAATTTTAGCTTTATTAGTTCTGCAACTATCCCATCACACACAACTTCTAAAAATATATTCGTGTGACAATACTCCGTGGCGAATGAGGTGAATAACCCTGTATAAGTTGAATAGTTTTATCATCATAATATCTTTGTAAGTAAATTGATTATATTTGACGTCGAATGTCTCTATTAAAAAAAAACTTTAATTATAGTAAAACAGTTCACTAAACTACAATAATTATTGTTAGATTTTCCTAGAGGGTATTCCGATAGCTCTATCTATATAAACCGTTTCACTTAATAACTTTAATAAAAATAGATGAAGACTTAATTAATGGCTATTATCGTGCAGTATTATAGTACATATAGATGATGTGTTATGAATTTAACCAATAACGGATAATAATGTTATGGTAACTTCGGATGGCGGGTGCTTTGAACAAGTAGAAAGTATCGTATAGTATTTAATTACCATATGTTATAACTCAATTGCTAAAACTTTCATTGACCTATAATAACCAAAATATTTTAGATTTTTGGTGATAATTTTAATAAGAAAAAAATGCGAGCTTTTACTGGAATGTCCTAATCAAATTGAATAATTTTTATCGTATCGTATATCTATTTAAAATAGTTCTAAATCATAGACTTTAAATAAAATATAGACTACACTATTTACATCTTAACGCGATCAAACAATCTTTTTTGTACACATGTTTACTTCTGGGTACAGTCGACCGAGCCTTCCTCATCCAGCCTATGTTGTCACGTCTTTAATATTATCAATATTTTTTTTCCTGTTATACACATATATTGAGATATTTATTATATGAGATATTCATACTACAGTTTAATAAAGTAGGTTTTAATATTCCATAGATGTATTAAATAGTCCTTATACTACTAAATTATAAGTCGGATACTGTTTAAAAAGGAAAAGTTCTTTACAATATGACAACACCGATTAGAGGCGAGGGAGCCTATTCATTCATTTATTTGCTTGTAGTACGCGTCGCACGTGTGCGGTAAAGCTTTGTTGCCGCTATGTCCCCGGTTGTATTAACGCATTTTCTTAGCTTGTAGTCCTTAAGTGTTTATTTTATTGACTTTTTCTGTTCAAGAACTATAAAATATGGTTCGCCAGTGCCAAATTTGCAAGAAATTTGACTTAAATAATCCATTTAAGTCTTGAAACGATTTTTGACCGGTAGGCAACTCTCAATTTACCCATTGGGAGTCAGTGGCGTTGTTGTAGAAAGGCGCTTATTTAGATAATATTTTAGTAAAATGTAAAATCTGAATTTTTTCTCTTACATTACATTATTTACTTACTTACATTGTAACAAAATCATAATTATAACCCTGTTAATAATTAATAATGTTTTTATTAAAAATATATTTCGGTTTATTCTAAAATTATCTTCAGAATCTAAAATAACATACAAGAATTTTAAAATGATATTACATTATGAAACAATATTTTTTAATATACCGGGTTGTGACCGGGTCGTCTCAAAAGTGGCTCGCTCACCCCTATAACTTTTTTATTTTTTCAGATAAAAAAAACAGATTTGTATGTTAGTAGGTATATGACATAAATTACGATTTATTGACGTATTCAATTGTTTTTGGTCTCTTCCTGTTTCACCGAAATGATTACATCTTTTGATTTTTAAAGGCACCCTCGGTATATTGCTACTTTATTCGATAAAAAATGACACTCTGAATATAATGACATATCATATGTCAACTTTTGATATTGTCGCTTAAAAACAAATCGTATTTTAAATTTCAATCCAGGGTGCCATGGTGTTGTTAAAAACATTAAGTTTTAATCAAGGAGCCTTGGAAAAATAGTTTTGATCGTCTAATAGGTTTCGTGTTTTGTCTAGGTCGGTTAAAAGATGTACAAATCGTATTTTCAATCATACATATGTCAATTTTTTCAAATGGAACAAGTGTGACTCATTAGCATATTTGGAAAAAGCATTTTTTTATGAATATATTGATACCACACACTTGGTATTTTCAGTCAAATTGTCGTTATAAACCGCGTGTTACAATTACAATTAAATCATATGCGAAAATGTCAAAAGTTGACATATAATATGTCATTCTATTCAGAGTGTCATTTTCTATCGAATAAAGTAGAAATATACCGAGGGTGCCGTTTAAAAATTAAAAGTTATAGTCATTTCCGGTGAAACAGGAAGTGACCAAAAACAATTGAATGCGTCAATCAATCCTAATTTATGTAATATACTAACATACTAAATCTTGTTTTATAATTTGAAAATATAAAAAAATTATGGGGGATGAGCCACTTTTGGGACGCACCCGGTATAATAAAGACAGTACCGAGTTAAATAAATGTAGTTTTCATTTTATCCACTTCCTAGCACCTTCCTTGCTTTAATGGAACAGATTTATGTTTTCTCTAATTTACATAATAAGACATCACTTAACCAGAAAAAAAATTACAACGATCATATTTTTTTCTCTCTCCCTGTCGCCGTTTCTATTATATCTGTGGAATAGATCCTGTTTTGATTAATATTAGGGGTTGTAAATGTTTGACTAAAATTAATAATTTATTATTAATTTCAAAAATTACGTAATTTCGATTATAAAATTTCTTGTATAACGTATATTTTATTATTTTTATCCTTTTTGAACTCTACGACGTTTTTTCTAAACTTTTATTTAAAAAACCTGTCCTAAATCTTAATAAAATATAAAAAAGTTTAAATACGATATATTTTTAATTTAATTATAGCTTCATTAAAATAAAAAAATTACCCGGCTATGATACGGAGAGTTCAGGTGTACTTGAGAAACGAAAGAGAGTGTTGTGTTTCTCGGCAGAGTTGTCAGGGAACGACCGTTACGACAGAGACAACCTATCTATCGCTCGTGTCGCACTCGTTATAACCTAAAACAATAACACAACAATAACAAGACATTGTCTGACCGCATGTTCCAGCTATTTATGAATGAGATGCTCAGTCTATATTTTATTTTAAGTCTATGTTCTAAATAGATAACGTCAAAGAATATCTCCATCTCCATATAATTTTTGCAATACCTACATATTTTTTATGATACGATTGCTATATTTATTGAATGTTGTATAAGTATATGATACAGAGTGTCCCAGTGTTCTATGGACATAAAGCTACAACGTATTTTTATAATCAAAATAAGTTCATTCGACGCAATTTATTTCTATACAAAAGTGCTTTGTTTGTCCGTTAGAGGGCATCAAACTGTAAAAAATATACATTTTTTTTAATTATTTAAGAACCGATATTCCAATTTGATTATGATTTGGGGTGGCTACGTTTTGCTAGGCGCATTAACATTTGACTTTAAAAACAAATTTGAAAAGATACATAATAATTAATTAATATTAAGATATACCACTACTACATAAATGCTAGTAGAAATATTTTCCAATAACTCCAACGACAACGATTTTTTTTTTATAAAATGATCCTTCTAGTACTTTTTTTTGTTAAAAATGCCATCTGTTCAGGCATTCATCGAAAATATAAGCCCTAAAGTTAATTAACTTCAAAATTATGAAGCTTTTTGTCAAAGATCATTTTCATGACACTAAAGTGTAGAATGTTTAGGAGGAGGGTTAATCACCGACTGCACCAGGGAACATGCAATAGACCTTACAGATCTATTGCATGTTCCCTGTTCTTGAGTTAACGAGTTATACAGGGTGTCACAGAAATAAGTGCAAATATTTTAAGGGGTGGTAGATCTCGATAAAAGAAACACATTTTCTCTCTATCGTTTTTCACATAAGTCCAAAATAACGGAGTTATTTTACTTTGAAAATTTAAAAAAAAATGATTTTTTCAAAAATTTTCAGAACCACTGGATCTTTTCTGGATTTTCTTTCTTGTAAATTTAATCTACTACCTATGTTGCCATATTATCAAGAAATTATGTTTTTTAACTAAAAACTAAAAAAAAATTCCAAATAAATTTTCAAAAAATTCCGAATTTTCAAAAAAAAATCGCGAAAAAAACCTCATAGGGTGTTTCTGGGTTTGAACTATACTACCAGTTAAAATATTTGCACTTATTTGTGGGACACCCTGTATATACAGGGTGTTTCAAAAAACATGTGCCATCTCTCGTGGGGAGATTCATGTAAGTAAAGTGGTTAACAAAAAGCTAACTTTTTCCTCTATGTATAGGAAGAGTATAGGTGTCCCAATCCGGGGATATAGAACTACTACGTATCTTTAGAATCAAAATAAGTTATCAATTGAACACAATTAACCTAAATATAAAATACTTCATTTTTTCGCTAGAGGACAAACTTTAAAAAATAATAAATAAATAAACACAATAAACACATTTTTAAGATATGTTAATTCCTAATAGTCCTATTTGAGTGAGATTCGAGCTGCAGATGTTTTCCCAGTGTCATTAAAATTCGACTACAAAAAATCAGAAAAGGTACGAGAAGTATCTCTACACAAATTACTATACAGCGTGTCCCAGAAATTAGGCCAAGTATTTTAAGGCGTGGTAGATCTCGATAAAAGAAATATATTTTCTCTTTATCGTTTTTGAAATAAGTCCAAAATAACGGAGTTATTTTACTTTGAAAATTCCAAAAAAAAAATTTCCTAAAATTTTGAGAACCACTTGATCTTTTCTGGATTTTCTTTCTTGTAAATTTAATCTTATCTAACACCTATGTTGGGGTTGAACTATACTACCAGTTAAAATATTTGCACTTATTTCTGAGACACCCTGTATAACTTCTCTACATATATTCTTCTAGAAATGTTTTGCAGCTTCCACAATAATTGATTTTTTCGTAAAAATACCCTTGTATTGTACACTACATTTTTAATTTTTGGAGAACAACATCTGACGCTAAACTACAAAAAAAAAATATTTCTCTTCATATATCAAAATCGTCAAAATCCAATAGGCGCGTATTTTTGATTGATGTCTCTTAACGATCAAATGAGGCACTGTGGTATAGAAGTGAATTGTTATCAATTATATTATTTTGATTCCAAAAATACGTAGTTGTTCTATACAGGGTGGCGCATCTCATTCGCCTCGGTTGATTATACGAAAACGGAAAGATGGAGAAAAAAAAATATTTTATGGGTATATGTAGACAGACAATGTGCATAATTGAAAATTATTTTGAAATGTCAGAACTAAGATCCATACCAAAGTTAAATTTTTTCTTATGGAACACCCGGTATTTTACTTAATTTTTGGATTCTTGGACATAAAATAAGGCATTGATTATAAGGGTTTAATATGCCTAAAAGTTTGGGTTTTTGAGATATTTAAACATATTTAAATATGCATGCTATAAAAAAAAGGTTTGTCAACACCTTGTACATTACTTTTCAGAATTAACTCTGGTGCTGACTTTCAAGCCAGAGAAATAAACTTTACTAAAAAATTTGATTGCTTCCTTAAATGTAAACAGGAGTATCAAAAATTGCTGGTCTATTTTGACTATTTATTTTACATGAAAATTTCGTTATTTCAAATGCAAAACTATGTATTTTTTAAATAAGTCAAAGCAGATTTAAATACTCTTTCAAACTATATTTAGGTTTCCTATACCTATCTTGCTCAGATTTTGAATAAAAAGCGATTTTTCAATAAAACTGTAATCAAAATGGGTGGTGTCGCCATGGCAATTTTCTAGTAACACTTAATATCTCCGAAACTAAAGTTCCAAGAAAAGTCGTAATATATCTACAAATTCATTTACCCACTAGTAGATATAAAAAGCATTTTTGGTAAACTCTGTCTCAAATAGTTTCTAAAAAATAAAATTAATTTTCTTAAAAAGGTCCGATTAAATTTATATCTCCGAAACTAAAGTTCCAAGAAAAGTCGTAATATATCTACAAATTCATTTACCCACTAGTAAATATAAAAAGCATTTTTGGTAAACTCTGTCTCTAATAGTTTCTGAAAAATAAAATTAATTTTCTTAAAAAGGTCCGATTAAATTAATATCTCCGAAACTAAAGTTCCAAGAAAAGTCGTAATATATCTACAAATTCATTTACCCACTAGTAGATATAAAAAGCTATTTTCAAAATCAAGATTAGTTTACGGATTGGAGATTAGTTTTAAGATTGGACTTTATTTAAATTTATAACAGTTTACTTTTTATTTAATTTACCTACTACAGTTTAAGAAGTAAGCATTTATTATTTTGTCAAGAAAAATAAAGAAGTAGTTCTTTGATTTATATTACGATGACTTGTACTGTTTGACCAGCGGATCTGAAGCTATGGAAGGAATGCGAGAAAAAAATCGACATTGCCACGTTTATCTATAAAATTGCAAAATTGCCAGACATGAACTATAAATTTAATATATTTTTATTATATATAATGTGTTTAGCATATATTTTGACGTATATTACTAAGGAATTTTAACGTAGTTCATATTGTTCGATATGTTTTATTGAATAACTTATTTCTCTTTCATTCTGTATAATCTGCTTATTATGAAAGTTGAAGATTTTTCAACGATATCATTGGCAAACCGGCATCGCCGCGCATGGCCGCCTATTCATCGAACATGATTGGCGAGAGTACGTCACAGGATTTGTTACCACGCGGTTGCCATGGCTTTTACGCCTTTCTTATTCGTTTGCTTTATCCCCAACTTCACGGTCTCTTCTGAAAAGAGTAGGAATATTGAATACTATTGAAATATCCAGTGGCGGTGTCATTCTTTTGATCATTATTACTTTATTTCATTATTTTATACCGGTTATCCTAAACTTCATAATTGTTTTGTTATCTTGTTATAATGTTTTTCGTTCGTAGTTTTTAATTATTAATATCAAGTTTGATCGTATATTTGTGTTTTAAAATGAATAAATTTGTTAAGGGTAAGACGCTACATAGCCAGACAAGAGAAATAATAGCTAATTTATATAGGTAAGTAGAATAATAATAATATAATTAGAATATTAAAATTAAATATTGGCTAAAATGAAAAGCACACATTTTACCTAAATATTTTAGCTAAACTAAAATAAATATAAATAAACGTGGATGAAATCTCATTTGGTTTATTTCCTTGTGTTCATAATAGGGTTTGCGACGAAGAAGCTACAGAGAGTTCGCTTAAGTTGCCGCTTAAACGTAAACTTGAGCGGATATTTCTTTATACCGGAGTTAGCGTATCGGCTATAAAAAAATTCACACAGAAGATAAAAAAAAGGCTGGAAACTAACCCCGATAAAATGATATCCAGCCATGGAAAGAAACGACCACGTGAGACTGCTGTTGAAATGCTCAACGACTTTTTCCAAGTGGTCAGGAGTTTGATAAATAGATTTTATCTCGAATTCAAACTCGTCCCCACAATTAGAAAGCTTTTGCAAAAATTGCAGGAAGAATCGAATTTTCCTTTGGCAGGGAAACGCTAAGGGGGTTATTAAAATCAAATGAATTTTTTTGGCGTAAATGTCAAAATAACAGATAAATATTAATGGAGCGGCCTATTAAATTGCAGAAGAGAGATATAAATATATACGCGAAATTCGAAAATATAGCCAAGTATTATCTATTTGGATGAAACATATGGGTCGACAATGGCCTAACCTTTAAAAAGTGCTGGCGGAGCGATACCATATCTGGTGTAATAGGCAATATTGGATCTACTGGTGAGTAAAATTATGTTTTTGTTTGCGCTTCCAAAGTTAACTATTTTTAAGATTTTTTTGCTGGAAATAGTTATATCTAAAATTATGTATTATAGAAAAAAATATAGTTAGTACAGATATATAAATAAATATATCTCAAGATTCAGTCTTGATCATCTGCTGATGGCAGACATGGTTAGCGAAACGTGCGTCCAGTGTAAAATTAAAAGTGTTTTGGTGTATTGTACTGATTTTGTGTTTTATTTTGCTGTGTAAGACCAAAGGTTCCAACCACCAGCTGTAATTTTCTTCTATTATATTAACAACACATAATAATAAAATGATTCAAAATATTTAAGGGAGCTTTAATAAAAGCTTTTAGTGTTTATCTGCTAATTCAACAGTAACGATTCAAACAGCATAAAGTTTTTTGAAAAAATTATTAATCTGAATATTATATTTATGATACACATTATTTTCATAAAACACCGTACGCCCATGCCTATTTTATGAATGAAATTGGGCGTGTTTTGTTTACAACTGCGTTCCCCTGCCGATGCCCCGTAGCTACAGATCCGTTGGTCACACTATAGATAAATTGGATTTGCTATAAAAGAACCAATTAAGGCAAATTCGTTTTCTTCACTTCCAACGACAGACTTCTGCCTAATAGGTTTTTCATCAGCTCTGCAAAATAGGAAATGTAGTTTTTCAAAGGAACGCTTATCAGGAAGATTCCTATTTAGATATCTTTGAGCATAAACTATTCAGGCTAACAAGCAATTATTGTCCTCACAAAATAAAATCACTAGTAACATATGCATTCCTTCCGCCAGCAGATACTGCTTCATTTTTCTTGATAAAATAATAAATACTTACTTATTAATATTAATGTAGGTAAATTAAACCAAACCAAAAAACAATAACCTGTTATAAATTTAAATAAAGTCCATAAACCAATGTCGATTTTAAAATAGCTACTAAGTGTCGCAAGAAAATTGCCATGCCGACACCAGCCATATTGATTACAATTTTATTGAAAAATCGCTTTTTATTCAAAATCTGGGCCAGATGTACCTATCTGGCTGAAACTCTAATATAGTTTGAAAGAGCATTTAAATCTGCTTCGACTTATTTAAAAAAATACATAGTATTGCATTTGAAATAACAAAGTTTTTATGTAAAATAAATAGTCAAGAGAAACCAGCAATTTTTGATACCCCTGTATACTTTTAATGAAGCAAACAATGTTTTTAGTTAAGTTTATTTCTCTGGCTTGAAAGTCAGTACCAGAATTAATTCTGAAAAGTAATGTACAAGGTGTTGACAAACCTTTATATTATAGCATGCATATTTAAATATCTTTAAATACCTCAAAAACCAAAGCTTTTAGACATATTAAACCCTTATAATAAATGCCTTATTTTATGTCCAAGAATCCAAAAATTAAATAAAATACCGGGTGTTCCATAAGAAAAAATATAACTTTGATATGGATCTTAGTTCTGACATACCCTGTACATTTCAAAATAATTTTAAATTATGCACATTGCCTTCCCACATATACCCATAAAATATTTTGTTTCTATATCTTTCCGTTTTCGTATAATCAACCGAGGCGAATGAGGTGCGCCACCCTGTATTTATGGAATACGAGGACACCCTGTATTCTAATGTTTTATATTTTAATTTGTCACAAATATTTTAATCTAATACAATATTAGTTTGATAAATTAGCTTACTAAACAAAATCATCCAAGAAATTGTTTATGTTGATTCTTTTAAAACAATTTTAATTAGATCCATATTTTTAAATAAACAACGCAATGTTGGTATGATGTATATGGTTTTATATTACATGAATGGTTACATTTACTTCAAATTAATGCATATTATATTAAAATATTGTAGATATTATTGATAATAATTAATTCTCTGTATAAAATTAATCATTATATCCTAACATTTCTAGGGTGTAATATCTGCCTTAAACAAGGATATCTGTAATTAGTTATCTTGGGCTTAAATACCGTATGATCGAATAAAAACGGCGTCAGCGATAGCTATAAAATGACGATCGATGACATTTCCCATATAATTTTACATATAAAATGACAGCGATTTTCATTTCATAGCCATCGCTGACGCCGTTTTTATTCGATCATACGGTATTACTTGGGTTAAATATTACAATTGGGATTTGGAACTTTGGTGTTACAATATGAGAATAAAACTATAGTCTGTCCAACGAGAAGATCCTTGACAGTGATAGATGTGTCTGTCATTTTAATTTCAAAGTAGTTTATTTTATTTTACAAAGAAATAAGTTGGTACAACTGGAACGCATAGCAGGATATATTTAAAATTTGATTGACAAGATGACAAGTGATTACTTCAAAATATTGTGAAAAAAACTGTATAAAACTGAAAAAATGTAATCGAGTTATTTTTTATTTAATAAAAAGCGGTATGTGTTAATACAAAACAAACAAAACAAGACACTACATACCAAAAAATATGAAAAAGAACTATTATTTACTTTCAAGCTTTATGAAACTACCCGCATTTATGATTATATTTATCAATATAACTTATGTACAAATACAAATTTGTAATATTCCACAGGAATAAATAAAACAACATAGGTAAATAAAACAAACTATTTTATTAATAATAACACCTACCAAATTTTATACCTTAAAGGTTGATTAATTAACTTTAATCTTCATTTTTTTAAACCAGTACCTTTTGACATTATTTTTCTGCAGTACTAAAATCCATTATTTACCTATCGTGTGATGTCGATATTTTACAGCTGCTCCAGTTTTTAGTATGTGTTTACTTTGATCCTTCTACCATATACGAGATGCACTTATCTACGACGAAATGGTATACAAACCTTATCGATGGCAACTTCATTGGTGTATAAAACTTTCTACCTGAGCAGCGAGTATAAACCATAAACTGTGCTCAGGATCTACAGTTAATTTTCACTCGATTTTTCCTCCACTTGACTTCAAAAGACACAAAACACACGTAATAATACGAATCAAAATGCATCATCTTCCAAAACGCAGGGTATTTAACAAAAGTTGACACAAAATTCTAACCTATAATTTGGCAAGACTTTGACAAGCGTCAAAAATGACAAAAATCTAAAGGCGAGTTCATACGCATCGGCGTCCGTTTGTCGTTCATCGTTCCGTCAAACCAATAAAATTGAAATACGATCTGTCATTTTTTAAATAAACCAATAAAACTGGTTAAAAACAACCAAACACGACGCATGACGGATTTATATTTAAACCCATCCATAGATAACTTAAAAATTATTAGAAACTTTTTTAGTAAAATAAATAGATTGGTATGAGACGTCATCTGCTTTTCTTCTGTCATCGTCTGTCGAAATCTTACCTGAGAAAAAAAACAGTATATATTCACCAAAATACACCAAAACATTTTACTTTTAAAATTGCAGTTTTAATCATGTATTTTGGTGTATTGTGGATTACTTACTACCCTTGGAGGTATGCTTAACGACTCAGATCGATCAGAACATAAAACAAGTCAATATTTTTAAACAGTGTCGTTTAAATGGATATCCAATTGAGAATATGAAGATAAAAAATTAGGCTGTAATATTTGAATTAATAGTAAACTATAGTATTATACAGGGTGTACAAAATAAGTGCTGATTATATTTCTTAATAATGGGGGTTTTGCATATAGAATTTTTCCATATGGTGTTTTCTTAAAATTTTATTGTGAGTGTTTATACATCACTTCAAAATATGATATCACAAATCGCATTTTTACACTGAAAATTTTTGATAGGTAATTAGCAGGAAATTGAATGGATCGTATTAAAACAATTAATTGTAGTTATCTACCAGATATCTAAAAAATATTAAGATATGTTTCAAGTAAGGCCTTTAAGAGCTGGAAAGAGTTTTAAAGTATGTATGTGTTAATAAGTTATTATACTAATTTGGTACTACTATTATAATACCAAACTTCAGTTGGCTGACCACTACATATAAAAATAAAGATGAATATACTGGGTGGCGCACCTCATTCGCCTCGGTGGATTATACGAAAGCGGAAAGATGTAGAAGCAAAATATTTTATAGGTATATGTGGGGAGGCAATGTGCACAATTTAAAATTATTTTGAAACATACTGGGTATCTCAGAACTAAGATCCATACCAAAGTTATATTTTTTCTTATGGAACACCCGATATTTTATTTTTGGATTCTTGGGCCCCAAAAAAGGCATTTATTATAAGGGTTAAATATGTTTAAAATCTTTTGTTTTTGAGATATTTAAAGATATATAAATATGCACGCTGCAAAAGAATAGATTATTAACACCCTGTACATTACTTTTCAGAATTAATTCTTGTGCTGAGTTTAAAGGTAAAGAAATAAACTTTACTGAAAAATGTCATTGCTTCCTTAAATTTATACAGGGGTATCAAAAATTGGTGATCTATTTTAAGGATTTATTTTACATAAAAACTTTGTTATTTCAAATACAACACGCTGTATTTTTTTAAATAAATCGAAGCAGATTCAAATGATCTTTCAAACTATATTATTGTTTCCTATACCTATCTATCTCAGATGTTGAATAAAAAGCGATTTTTAAATAAAATGGCAATCAAGATGGCTGGTTTCGCCATGGCAATTTTCTAGTGACAGTTAGTAACTATCTTCAAAATCGACATTAGTTTATGGACATTATTATCTAAACAGTTTACTAAAATTTACCCACAATAGTTTAATAAGTAAGTATTCTTTATTTTATGAAGAAAAATAAAGCCGTATCTGCTGGCGATGGCGGAACGAATGGATATGTTACTAGTGATTTTATTTTGTGAGAAGAATTATT
Source organism: Sitophilus oryzae (assembly GCF_002938485.1). Taxonomy (NCBI): domain Eukaryota; kingdom Metazoa; phylum Arthropoda; class Insecta; order Coleoptera; family Curculionidae; genus Sitophilus; species Sitophilus oryzae. The sequence goes on from NW_022145835.1 coordinate 431,252, forward strand.
TCTTGGCCTCAAGAGTTTATGCTCAAAGATATCCAAATAGGAATCTTCCTGATAAGTGTTCCTTTGAAAAGCAACTTGTCCTATTTCCTATTTCGCAGAGTTGGTAGTGTAGTTTATAAAAAAACCTATTAGGCAGAAACCTATCGTTGGAAGTGAAGAAATTGAATTTGTCGTAATTGACTCTTTTATAGAAAATCGATATATCTACAAGTTATCGTAAAATAAAACAAAGAAATACTTCTTCGTTTTTCTTGATAGAATAATAAATATATATTAATAAATATTATTTATTAAACTATTGTAGGTAAATTAAATAATAGTAAACTGGTATAAATTTAAATAAAGTCTATAAACTAATTTCGATTTTGAAAACTACTTTTTTACTAACTGTCACTAGAAAATTGCCATGGCGATATCAGCCATCTTGATTGCCATTTAATTTAAAAATCGTTTTTATTTAGAATATGAAATAGATAGGTATAGGAAACTTTAATATAGTTTGAGAAAGCATTTCAATCTGCTTCGATTTATTTAAAAAAATATAGGGTGTTGCATTTGAAATAACACAGTTTTTATAAATAAAAATAATTTTAAATTGTACACATTGCCTCCACACATATACCCATAAAATATTTTGTTTCTACATTTTTCCGTTTTCGTATAATCAACCGAGGCGAATGAGGTGCGCCACCCTGTATAATTAAAAAAATATATATTTTAAATATATTTTATATAAAAGCGTATTATTTATTTTACTTAATTTAACGAGATAAAATTTTGTTTTTTCATCGTGTTATCTTAATAAATGCACTAAAAAGGTACCTCAAAACTCGTGTCTACGGTTTTCTTTTAATATTCCTTTTAGAGATCATATAACGCCACATCTTAAAAATTTATCTATTTTATCCATGACTAACAGACGACAATTTCATTTAATGACATTCATTTGTCGAATTTTAACTACAGAGCAGCCTCCCTATTTGTTCTCATTGTTTCACTACGTTGACCATGATCATTCGACTAGACAAGTGCATTATTTTAAAATTCCTCAACACCGAACAGCTAACTTCCAAAAATCTTTCAGTTTCATAGCGCCACATTTGTGGAATAATATTTCTAATAACTTTAAATTTCAATCCTTTACAGATTATAAAAAACAAATTAAAAATAATTTACTAAATTCGTAAATATTATAATTTCTTCGACTGATTTGTGAGATCTTGTTCTCATTGGTCGCTGTTCCGGTTTTTACATTGTTTCATTATGCCTCTCTGCTTATCTCCACTCATCCCTGATAAAATTATATTTTCACTTTTTCATATAATTTTAATTTTTTTAATTCTGTTTATTTTTATAATTTAATTTATTTCTATTTTGTATTTCGGGTCGCACCACTCTGGCACTTTGTGCCATTGTATCGGTTTTTTAATCGCGGTGCGATCCCTTTAGACACACATTTATTAATACTAATATTATTCTGTAAAACTTAATGGGGTCTAATAAAGAAATTTGAATTTGAATTTGAATTTATAGTGCAGCTTTTAGACAAGATGCATCAGAGTTGCTGAAACTTTTGATGCACTTGAGCAATAATTTAACACACGGAAACCAGCATGGAAACACCGAGGGAAACACCAACAGACAAATTTTCACGTTGATTAAATTATACTATTCCTTTTATTATCCAATTAAACGAAGGGGGCAAAAAACGCAATGTTTATGATTTCACCCTATATTTCGAAAACTAACATATTATAGCATCTTTAGTTCCATAAAAGATGGAATAGTGATGTGGAATAGTGATGTGAAAACCGTTTCATATTTTGTCTCTAATCATAAATGATAAAACCCACAAACCACACAAAAATTGGACACTCTGTACAGTAAGATTTTAATAATTTTCTTATTTCGGTAAAATAAATATTATTACATTTCAGGGTTGAACGGAAAAAAATATCTTATAAATTTAGCGAAAATAGAAACATAATATCTTATACAGGGTCCGACAATAGTGCGTCGGGCATCTGTAGCTCTTAGAATAAAAAACTTGAGAATTTTGTTTAAGTGCAAACCTAAAGTATGTACTGGGATGTATTTCAGGAAAATATTTTAACTTCTATAGGGTGGCTCAAAAAAGTGTCAGTGGATCGGGATGATTTTTTTTAAATGGAACACCCTGTATATTTTTATTTTGTTTATTTATATTTTGTTTATTCGCATTTTTGGCTTCCTTTCAGATCACTTAACATCACTTACATAATCCTAAGACATAAGTAAAATATATTTCGATAATTTCAGAGATATTAATAAATAAATAAAAATTATATATTTTTCAGCCTTTTTTAAAAAAATATTCATAATACAAGAACTGTTCTGAAATCAAAACTATATTAGATATTTACTTTAGATTGTCTGTCCTTACTTTGCTATAAATATGGAAGTCGTAAATCATACAGGATGTTCAAAATTCTACGCCAAACTTACTAAAATATAAAATAATTTTTCTTTGTTTTTTTTTTAAATGGAACACCCTGTAAATTATTTTTTCAGTAGATGGAGAATTAAAAAATGAACATTTTTTGCATTTAGAGTATTTCGCAGATACAACGGTTTCGCAGATATTCCCGGTTTTGTATTTCATATGGCATTTTCCATAGTAAATTTTGATCAAAGCCAACCCGTTGATTTTTTTCTCGTGTTTTACCAGTGAAAGCGCCCTATGAAATAATACTGTGTGTATCCGAAAAACTATTAAAAATTTTGAAATACTTTAAATACAAAAAATGTTCATTTTTTAATTCTCCATCAAACACAAAAATAAAATACAGGGTGTTCCGTTTAAAAAAACGACGAAAAATTATTTTATATTTTTGAAAGTTTGGCGTAAAATATTGAACATCCTGTATGATTTACGATTACCATATTTATAGCAAAGTAAGAACATACCATCTAAAGTAAATATCTAATATGGTTTTGATTTCAGAACAGTTCTTGTATTTTTAATATATTTTTAAGAAGGGTTGAAAAATATATATTTTTGATTTATTTTTAAATATCTCTGACACTATCGAAATAGATTTACTCATATCTTAGGATTATGTAAAGTGATCTGAAACGAAGCCAAAAATGCAATAATATACAGGGTGTTCCATTTAAAAAAAATCATCCAGATCCACTCATACCTTTTTGAGCCACCCTATAGAAATTAAAATATTTTCCGGAAATCACACATTCCGAATTCTCACACATACTTTAGGTTTGCACTTAAACAAAATTCTCAAGTGTTTTATTCTAGGAGCTACAGATACCCGACGCACTATTGCCGGACCCTGTAGAATAATTATTTTTAGAGAGTATTAATATGATTCAATTAATAATTTTTAAATGTAGTTTGGGCATTTACCATTTAATAGAATACTTAAATGCTCTTGATTTATTTGTCAGGACTTTCTTATGGGGATATGTTAAGATAGTGTTTACAAAACTCCACCAATTACTGTCGAAATACCGAAAACACGAAAGAAAGAAATGTGGCTATTTTTCGAAGTATAACTCCAGATATACCTCTTAATGTGAAAATATTTTTGAAAAAGGAGAATCCCCAAACCCATAAAACATACAAAAATGGGACACTTTGTACAGGATGTCCCATTTTCGTGTATTTTGCATGGTTTCTTGTTTATGAGTAGAATTACAAAGATGCGGGGTTTCCATCTCTTTACCACTCTTTTATTAAACTTAGGATGATACAAAGAGATTTGTCCTAACCTTCTTAGTGCCTGAAATACAGGTCAAATTTGAAAATGTTGTATTTTTCGACGCCCTTCTATCTCGGTTCTCTTATAACTTATCGAAAAGTTGAAAACTTAGTCCCATAGAGTTTAACTAGATTTTGCTGGGAGCTGTCATTTTTGAAATATGACCCAAACTTATTTTTTTAATGGAATACTATGTATATTATTCTGTTATTTTATTTGTCTTTTTATAAACCTCCCAAAAGTATACTTAACTCGATACTTATTTTCCTAAATTAGGAAAAAAAGTCATTATTTTACTTTTAGCATAAGCTGCAGGTCAAAACAATCAAAATTCAACGTCAAATTTTGGTTATTGACTATTCCACGCTAGTTTCTGCGTGTAGAATTAGTGCGCAAGTGCATCAAAATTATCTCTGATTGACAGGGGCGTTAGCTAAAAGCTGCACAAGTTCGTTTTCCATGCAGTTTATTACGACAACGAAACGGATCTATTAAAATAGGTTGATTTAAGTAAAAAGTTAAATAATGCGTTTTTTTACCTTATTTATGAAGATAAGTATAGACTAGAGTATACATTTGGAAAGCTCATAATGAGACAAATAATATAAAAAAGTATATACATATATTCCACTTAAAAAAAAAATTATGTCATGTTTCATTTTCCATCAAAATGACCGCCATTAGCGTAACCAGCAATTTATCCTGGGGTGGGCTTCGAGGGGGGGGGTTGAGCTCAGGCGGGGGAGGGCTAGAGCTTTTGGTTTTTTTTTAATGAAAAATAATTTTAAAAAGCACATTTTTTGAATAAAACGTTTACATGAATTTCTCTATCAATAAATTTCATATACTTGGTTATCAAACCGTGATCCCGTAGATTACTTAAATACCTACAAATTTTCTAAAAAAAAAATCAAAATTAACACATTTTTGAACACAACAAAATAATATCAACTAAATAAAACTAGAAAACGCCATTTTTTTAATGCATCACATGCAAATAATTATTTGCAAAAATAAAAAAAAAATGCAAAATTAATACGAAGCCAAGAGTCATAATACAGGATTTCTCTGGGGGTGCTAGCAGAACCTGGGGTGGGCCCGGCCGGCACACACCCCCCGCGCACCCCTGTAGTTACGCCAATGATGACCGCTCTCAGCGAAAAACTAGTTGCGATACTGGATTCTACGTGAAAAAATCTACGGAGCATAGTTATCGTATTTTTGATAAGTTATAGGATACGAATATATGATATTACATATACATATATCAGGAAATAAGGGGGCTAGAAGAAATATGTGTGTAGCATCTTTAGTTTCACAAAAAAGTAGCACAGTGATGTGAAAACCGCATCTTTGTATATCTACTCATAAACGAGAAACCTCATAAAACAAATGGGACACCCTGTGCAGTAATATTTTTGTAATTTTCTTATTGCAATAAAAAATGGTATTAAATGACCTACCTGATATGGCCGCTAGTACTTGAGGATACGTCCCTTGAAACCTGTCGGTAACGCTTCCGGGAAGAAGCATCTCGTCCCTATTTCTTCTTCTGCATCAGTAAACACGAGATTCAACAACACGATCCGCACGCAGCGTGCTCCACTAACCAGGGAGGTGGCAGAATTGGCACTAAGGTCCTGCCGTGACCTTGCCTCAAACCTAAAAACCAGTTGCTGCTGTATCTCGAGAATGCTGTCAAAATAAGAATGAGAAAATTCTTCTTCTTAGCCGCAGGTACGGACTACACACGGCTAGTGGAAAGAAATTGCGAGCAGCGTTGCAGGTCGTGGCTGCTCTTCGCGCTCAAATCGATTTGAATTAATTGACTAAAGGAAATATGTGTATAGACGGTTGGATTAGTTGAACTAGAAACCTACGTCATAAACAGCTGTCTTGAGCGTTAATATTAGTTAATGAGCATGAATTAAAGACGTTTTATTGGTGTAGAATAACTCATTGATTATAATATATAAATTTAACTTTTTAGTTTGGGAAATACATAAATTATTTGGAATTACTAACTCCGAATAAATAGCGCATTTTTAAAAATATATAGAGTTCTGTATTATGCAATGTGCCCCAAAAAGTTTATACATCAAAGTTGTGTTTTTTTGTAATGGAACACCTTATATATCAATCGATTTCCGGATTCTAGAAAGAAAAGTAAAGGGAAGTTTTATTACAGAAGCATACGACTAAATTGTAAGGTTTTTGACGTATTTAAAATTTTCTAAAAATAAAGAAAAAAAAAATAAATATCAGTAAATGAGGGGCTACCTAGATTCAAATTTACCCAGTATTTCCTAAAATGTAGTTAAAATAACCATTGTACTGTAAATCAAATTAAAACTTGACTTAAAAAGTTATTCACGTTGAGATAAAATTAATATTGAACATAACTTTTATAAGCAAGTTACTCTATTACTTCAAATGGAACATTCACTAGTATATTATTCCGATATTTAAATGGAGAATTCATATCTCTTCGAAATACTAATTTCCGAGTAAATTTCAATTACAGTAGCTTCAAATTTAAAAAATTTCTTTATTTTTAGAAAATTTTAAATGTGTTAAAAATCTTACATTTTAGTCATGGAAATTGTCTCTATGAAACACATCTTTATTTGTTTCCTGAAATCTGGAACTCAATTAATATATAGGGTGTTAAATTACAAAAAAAAACATAACTTTGGTGTGTAACATTTTTTGGGGACACCCTGTAGAACTTTTTATAATTTAAAAAAAAATACTTTAAATTAACCAATTCACAGAATTGCATTTCAATACAAACTGTCTTTTTCCTTGGAGCCTTCCCGTCGTATGAGAGACCCTGTATAGAGTATAAAAAAGTATAGGTATGTACGAAAAAATCAGGCGGTGATTACTATTTAATACATAAGTCGTTTTATTTGTATAAAATATTTCTATTTGCCGTATCCGTATAAACATATCACAGGTCTGCGACGGAAAAATTGTCTGAACTATTACCAGTGATTTTTGTAGTATTTTTAGCGTTGATTACGGCAAAAATAGTAAAAAAATCCATCACGTACAGTTTTCTTACAAATTGCATAGCCACTATAGGCTAGTTTGCTTATTTTTTAAATATATTAGCCCTTTTTAATTCAAGAACAGTAGAAATATTTTAACGGTATAAATACTACAAGAAATTAAATAAAAACAGAAAATAATTTTGCTTTTGCAATAAGCATTCTATTTTTCACTGGAGCATTCCTAGCACAAGCTCAAGGAATTCTTTCAAAACTGCATCACTCTTCTTTTGCACAATGGCAGTAAGTATGCTTCAGTTCCCGTTGGGCATTCAGTCCATTTGAAAGAATGTTATAAAAATATGGATCTGATACTAAACAAAATTGGTTCCTTGGATCACAAATGGGCAATATATTATGGCGATTTAAAAGTAATTTCCATGTTGCTTGGACAACAAAGTGGCTACACAAAGTTTCCTTGCTTTCTTTGCGAGTGGGATAAATGATGTTATTGGATTTGCGTGTTAAAAAAGAATGCGCAATGAGAAAAACTTTGCAGGCTGGAGATAAAAATGTTGTTAGAGAGAGCTTTATAGATCCTAATATAAGATATTACTACCGCCATTGCACATTAAATTAGGATTAATGAAACAATTCGTGAAGGCATTACCAAAAGAAGAAAATTGTTTTACATACCTTTGTGGAGTATCCAGTTTCCTGGTTTATCCGAGGCGAAACTAAAAGAAGGCGTATTTACTGGACCTGACATCAGAAAACTGATTAGGGATGCTATCTTTGAGCAACAAATGAATGCCAGAGAAAAAGCAGCATGGGTATCCTTCAAACAAGTCGTCATAAATTTTCTGAGAAACAAAAAAGACCCCAACTACCAAGCGATCATTGATACAATGCTGGACAATTTTCAGAAATGAAACTGCAACATGAGCATTAAAATCCATTTGCTCCACTCCCATCTGGACTACTTTCCTTCAAATCTTGATGTCAGTGAAGAACAGGGAGAGAGATTTCACCAAGATCTCAAAGAAATGATATCAAGGAAGATGGAATGTCAATATGATAGCAGATTACTGCTGGATGTTAAAAAGAGACAATCCTGAACGTACCCACAGCAAGAAGAGCACTAAAAGAAGTATTGATGTCAAGCGAAAGCGGTTTTATAAAGACCTTTGAATAATTTAAATGACTTTTTTTTAGTATTTGGTTATATGAATGTAAAAAAATGTAATACTCCTTAATGTTAAAAATAAAAACTAAAATCCTAAGAATTATTTTAAAAACTTTGTTTAATTGATTTTTTTCCCAAAGTAGGTCCTTTTTTGTGAGATAACCAGACGGGATAGAAAAAAATGAATTTTATTTTTGGAATCAGCGCTCAAAGTTAGTTAAAAATCAGCCATTAAAATAAAAACAATTTTCAAAAACTTTTCTTTCGCAGACCTGATATAAAGTGAACTAATAGTAGATATGCTTACATTTCAATCTCTATTATTTGCACTGCAATCGTTCACCAGGCAGTGTATAAAATGATATCATATTAGAAAAATTGTGGTTAAATATTGACAATAATACAGTTGACAGGCGTCTATTGTATTTTTGTGAATTATTTAATTTACAGCTCTAATTGCACTATTAATATTGAATTCTAGGTACTATTTCTTTGTTAACAGCACTTAGTCCCAACAAAATTAGTCCCATTATTTTAAAATCGGTCAGTCATTACAATGCAATATTTGTCCAAACTAGACCTGTTATTGACACCGGTTGCGAGATCAACACAGGTGTTGAGATGAACACTGGTGCTGTATTTGAACACCGGTGTAGAGAACAGGAGGTCTAGTTTGGACAGCTATTGCATTGTAATGACTTTGATCGATTTTAAAATAATGGGACTAACTTTGATTTCAACTATTTATATTGCAAATTTTAATTTAAATTTAATTAATTAGTGTCGGTGTTCGCACTGGACTCCGACTGAAACACCCGTTGAAATCGACACCTAACACCAGTATTCAAATCTCAACATCGAACAGGTATAGTCCAAACACCATATACAAGGTGGTCCATATTGTATTCTGGAAACTTTAGCAGTGTATTCTGCAGATAAAAATAAGTAAAAAAGTTCGAATAAACTTATGCCCTAAAATCAGCCTAAAATGCTTAGCTTCGGATATACAGGGTATAGAAATTTCATTTTTATTTCGATTTTTTCCAAACAATTTCAAGTTTTTGTTTTCTTATGGCCGCCATTTTGAATTTTTATACTATTAGATAGAGCAAAAATTAATCTATGCGGTGGTACCTATCTATTTTTTATTCATTATTATGTAAATTCACTAAAAAAATTAAATTTTTTAAAAATTCGCTCAAAAGATCAAGTCTGCCTTGGAAATTCCATTGACACTTTATATGACAGCAAGTTAATTTTTGTTTACACTATTAAGTGTCAAACCTGGACACAAAAATTTATGATAGATAGTGTAAAATGTATTAACAGTCAACACTATGTTTACAAATGAAGAAAAACTCGATGATGTTTACTTAAAAATTATAGAATAAGAATATTAGAATAGAAATTCCGATATAGCATTCGCAATTTATAGAACATTGTATCGTGAAAGGACACAGCCTCATCTCACTATTTTCGCAAGGATTTCAAGAAATTTAGCAGTACTTTAAAAGCAAACTTTAAAAGTAAACTTTAAAAGTAAGATGGCAATATTTTAAAAGGCTTAATGATGTTAATATATCAGCTCAGATTGAAATAGGTCCGGAAACTTCTAGCCGTAAAATAAGTCGCGATTGTTGTATAAGTGATTCTTATGTAGGGAAAATTATAAAAAAAAACAAAAATATAACAACTTTAAATTTAAATGTGTAATACAATTCCTTGTATTGACCTGTATTGAACTCTACCACACAATTTTTGTGCATCCAGATTTGATACTTAATAGAATAAACATACACAACATATATATGCTGACATATAAAGTGCCAATGGGATCCCAAGTAGCAAAAAGAAATTCTAAAACGATTGAATTATTTTATAACAGTCGTATAGCGTTGTCTTACGGACTGCTTGATTTTATTAAGCGTTTGGTTTCGACCATTCTGTTTTTGAATAAAAGTTGTCATATTAAACTATTTTCTAGTGGTTTTTACAACGTATCCTATAACGCATTAAACGATCATTTCTTTTAGTATGATATAACACTTAATAAGACAATGCTATATGATAACAAACATATTTTTTTATTAGACTCTTATACCCACCATGTAAGAGTTCTATAATATTCATATAACTAGTAGTCACAAGATCATATAATAGTTACTTAAACTTGTCTTAATAAAGTTGTATTACGTTGTATGATAGAATGTTTTATTGCGTTAAACTACGTTGCTGTATACAACACCAGTTATATAGCCTTATATGATAAAATTGTGATTAACAAAATAAATTCACTGTAATATCTGCATTATAAAACTGGTAATGTATAATATAACCTCATTTTAAATTAAATGGTATACCTAGTTATTTATTTTGTTATTGTTGTTGCTGCAAAAGTAATATCTACGTACGCGTATACTCAATCACAGCTATTATGGATTCTGGACAAAGTTGGAAAAAAGTTAACAAACGCAGTGGTAGTTTGGTTTGGTATGCATGTAAGAAAAAACTCCTCGAAATTACGGTAAATATTCCCGAGGATTCCCTGGGTTCTCAAAAGCCAAAATCTCTCGGGTTGTCTGGCTTCTTCAAAGCATTGTTGCCACGTTGATGTAAAAGTTTTACTGTAGTAATGTTTGTATTATTTTATTGTTGTTTTTCCAAGTCCTTAGGTTGCCGCTCACTCGTCGGGCACGATTGAAATGCATTGCGTGCATCCATGAAAATCTGATTATGTTTGTTAGTTTAAATACTAATTAAATGAGATTTGGCAACATCTATTTGTCACAAATCTCAATATGTCCAAAATAGTTATAGAACTATTTTGGACATATTGAGATTTCCAGGCACACTATAGAGTGCCTGGAAATTCTGAGTAATGATAAATATTTATACTACCGTTTTATTTTACAACAAAAACTTATTTAAGGGACTATTTACAATAAAATGGTTGCATTATAATTCGCCATGTTTAAGGCAGAATTTTTGTATGGCCTATGGCCGCCATTATATGAAGCAAAATCAAAAACATCAAAATAAATTGTAAAATGTTATTTTTGAGAACTATTTTGTGATAAGATTCCCACATAACAGTAATAAAGTGTTTAATTAAATTAAAACAAAAATTTTGAAAATTTTATTTTATTTTATTGTTTAAATTTATATGTAAACCTTAATCGAAATTAAAGCGCTTTAATTTTTGCCCAATACATACCTATAATCTACCAGTAAAATTTTCGGCGCAACAAAAATTGTCCCTACTTTTCAAAACGTATTAATGATTTTTTATATTACATATTTGTTGTGCCTTCTGGCTCTACCCGCCATTTTCATTGTCGAGTAAAGTCTCCTTTTTAACAATCCACATCCTCTAGATTCATTTTACGGCACGCTTAAAATATAATTTGCTCCTAATATTCTTCGGTAAAAATAAAATACTCTTGTACCTCGCTAAATGATCAAATGTTTTTATTGTTCTGTTTCTTAGATGTGACCACGTAATACACAATAAAACTGGTTTTATAATACTAATATAACGCTGTGTAAAATAGTTGCATAAAAGTTGTATACCCTTTTTATAGAACTTCTATACTACTAAACGGTTGTATAAAAATGGGCCTTTTTTGGTTGTAAAGCTATCATATTACGGTCATATAGCACGTTATATGAATTGAGGTATCCTATAAAAATTATCACATAGCAGTTTATACAGCCTTTATAAAATAAAATTTGCTACTTGGGATTTCCAAGGCAGACTCGATCTTAGGCGAATTTTTAAAACATCTATTTTTTAGTGAATTTACACAATAATGAATAAAAATTAGACACCACTGTATAGACTTTTTTCGCTCTATCTAATAGTATAAAAATTCAAAATGGCGGCCATAAGAAAACAAAAACTTGACTGTTGTTGTGCGAAATCGAGAAGGCTTAGAAATTTTCTGAAAACGGCATTTAATTGGCCGAGGTCAAAATTATAAAACTACCAACTTACGTTGCAATAGATACAATAGTTTTGAAGATATTGTTATTTAAAATAAACCTATTATTTTCATTCTTTTGGCATAAATGCGAAACTAATCAAGATACCGGGGTTTTCTTCATAGGTGTGCGTCAAACTTCTAATTACGCAACTTTTGTCCCATTTAACCGAATTCGTATCTATCCTAGTTTCTGAGATGTCAATGTTGAGCATCTAATTGAGCATCTAAATTGTCACCACCCTGTATATCTGATTAATAATATATAATTAGAAAATAAATTCGATAAGGTACATTAGAAATGTCTTTCGATAATATACATTGATATAGTACCATACGATCGAAAAAAAAACGGCGTCAAAGACGGCTGGGGAATGACAATGGTAGAATAAGATGATAATTTTGGCTAGCTCAACCTAAGAGCTCAATCTCTGAACGTCATTTGTGTTGCCCGAAGTACGGCTCCCTAGCTTCTTTATTTTTTGAAGTCACTTACTGATAGCTGGCTTTAAAAAGGTTGTAATTTATTTTTAAATCACTCAATTACACACAATTAAAGAACTCATTTCATTTTTCGAATATCAATTCAAGACGTAGGTCTCTCATTGAAATAACTCCAGTTTATATGTGTATGTCTTTAATTAAGCAGATTGATCTTCTCTGTTGAATCAATTTGCTGTATACTGTTAAATAAGCATTTCAATTTACCATCAGATTAGATATATTTTTGGAAGAGCTTCTGTTAAAACACAATTATTGTGCAATACGCCCGTTTTAAAATATAATCAATAATTTATTAACGATATTATGTTACAGAAAAATCAAAAAATAATAGGAACATATTTCTGTTATTTAGGTACCTATTTAGTTTAATGGATACATAAACATTTGTCATTATAGAATGTCGATGAGCTTGGTTATATCCTATTATTTTTAAGCTGTTGTCAGCCCAACACGACGCGCCGCGCCGTAGCGCATACCCCACTCCGTTGTCCGTTGTATCTCGCCGCCTGTATCGATGGTTGTCGAAATAATAGGTTTTCCATCCATACTAGTTGTTTTTTGGAATTGCTTCGAGCAGCATCGAATTTCGTGGCGGTGCAAAGTGCCGACTTCGTTTCACGAACACTCGATCTCTGCGTGTCGTTATTTTATATCTGTTATTTTTTAAAAGCAGTAACGGTTGCGTTATGTTATTTCTAAATAATTGTTATAAAATAACAGATAGTTAAATAACAACCCATCACTAGGAATCAGCGCTCAAAGTTAGTTAAAAATCAGCCATCAAAATAAAAACAATTTTCAAAAACTTTTATTTCGCAGACCTGTGTGTTTGCTGATATAAAGTGAACTAATAGTAGATATGCTTACATTTCAATCTCTATTATTTGCACTGCAATCGTTCACCAGGCAGTGTATAAAATGATATCATATTAGAAAAATTGTGGTTAAATATTGACAATGATACAGTTGACAGGCGCCTATTGTATTTTTGTGAATTATTTAATTTACAGCTCTAATTGCACTATTAATATTGAATTCTAGGTACTATTTATTTGTTAACAGCACTTAGTCCCAACAAAATTAGTCCCATTATTTTAAAATCGGTCAGTTATTACAATGCAATATTTGTCCAAACTAGGCCTGTTCTTGACACCGGTGTCGACATCAACACAGGTGTTGAGATGAAGTAAAAAAGTTCGAATAAATTTATGCCCTAAAATGCTTAGCTTCGGAGATATAGGGTATTCTTCTTCTTACCACGCCCTCTCCTGCCGAAGGTTGGCGATCCAAATGGCAATTGTGGCTGTGGAAACTGCAGACTGGAAGATTTCCGCAGACGAGCGTTCAAACCATCTCCTCAAATCTTTTAGCAATGAGTTCTGGCGTCTTCCTACTGATCTTATCCCTTGTACTTTGCCCTCTATTATGAGGCGCAGTATTTCGTATCTACCACCTCTCATCACATGACCCAGGTATTGCATTTTTCTTTCCTTGATGGTGTTCAGTATCTCTTTTTGTTTCTGCATGCGCTGGAGTACTTCATCGTAGGTGATCCTCTGTACCCATGAGATTCGCAGCATCCATCTGTATACATACATTTCGAAGGCTTCTATTCTCTTTTCGGTCTGTGAATCCAGTATCCAGCTCTCACGTCCATAGAGTAACACAGAAAAGACGTAGCATCTGGCCATTCAAGATCTGAGTTCGGCACTGAGGTCTCGTCTTGTAAAAAATGATTTCATTACACAGGGTGTAGAAATTTCATTTTTATTTAGATTTTTTTCAAACAATTTCTAAACTAACGTCGATATTTTAATAAAAATTGGTGTCTGGAAATTTTTTGATATGAGAGATTCGATTTTTTGAACATTTTCATCCTTTTTAACATCAGAAATTTGATTGAAATCAAATTTCTTATGTCAAAAAATACACAGGCTCCAATTTTCATCCAAATATCGACGTTAGTTCAGAAATTTTTTGGAAAAAAACGAAATAAAAATAAATTTTAAACAACCTGTATCTCCGAAACGAAGCATTTTAGGACATAAATTTATTCGAACTTTTTTACGTATTTTTATTTGCAAATATGCTGCCGAAAATTTCCGAATACAATTCGGACCACCCTGTATATTATAAGGTATCAATTCAATTCAATTCAATTCAAAATGTCTTTATTAGGTATATAAAGAATAATTGTATACAAATTAAAATAATAACGATGACGACGTCCACATTTGTGCTCTTCCACGCAACCATCTAGTTACCAGTATCTTGTATATATTTTAAAAGATCTTTTATTTGTTCTACTGTCCTACTGTCCTTGTGTGTTAAAATATTTCGTTATTATTATTTCCATATGTAATTAGTTTAATAATGCAAATGTAGCTATTTTACCTATTTCTATATATCTGATTAATAATATATAATTAGAAAATAAATTCGATAAGGTACATTAGAAATGTCTTTCGATAATATACATTGATATAGTACCATACTATCGAAAAAAAAAAATGGCGTCAAAGACGGCTGGAGAATGACAATGATAGAATAAGATGATAATTTTGGCTAGTTCGTCCTAAGAGCTCAATCTCTGAACGTCAATTGCGTTGCCCGAGGTACGGCTCCCCAGCTTCTTTATTTTTTGAAGTCACTTACTGATAGCTGGCTTTAAAAAGGTTGTAATTTATTTTTAAAGCACTCAATTACACACAATTAAAGAACTCATTTCATTTTTCGGATATCAATTCAAGACGTAGGTCTCTCATTGAAATAACTCCAGTTTATATGTGTATGTCTTTAATTAAGCAGATTGATCTTCTCTGTTGAATCAATTTGCTGTATACTGTTAAATAAGCATTTCAATTTATCATCAGATTAGATATATTTTCGGAAGAGCTTCTGTTAAAACACAATTATTGTGCAATACGCCCGTTTTAAAATATAATCAATAATTTATTAACGATATTATGTTACAGAAAAATCAAAAAATAATAGGAACATATTTCTGTTATTTAGGTACCTATTTAGTTTAATGGATACATAAACATTTGTCATTATAGAATGTCGATGAGCTTGGGTTATAAAGGAACCAAATAATTTTAGTGGTAGTATATTTCAACCCCAGAAACACGTCTATCTAAAAAAATGAATATGTTTCCACTTTAGATTAAAAAAACATAATATCTTCGCCAAAAATGTAATTATTTAATTTTAGTCTTTATTTAAGACTCATACAAATATTATCGGCCAATTTAAAATACAGTTTTTAATTGTTTACATTGAGTATATCTAACATATACAGGATGAGTCTTAAATAAGTGCAAATATTCTCAGGGCTGGTAGATCTCGTCAAAAGAAACATATTTTCTATTTACGGGTTTTCAAATAAGGCTTAAAATAACTTTTAGTTATTTTTTTTACTTTAAAGTTTAGAGTAGTTTTTTACTTTAAAGTTTAAAGTTTAGATTTTACTTTGAAAATTAAAAAGAAAATTACTTTTTTTTAAATCATTATTTTAAAATTTTGAGAACCACTGAATATTTTCTGGGTTTTTATAAAGAATTTATACTTTTTAACTAAAAACTAAAAGAAAAATTTTCAAAAATAAACGTGTTTTTGGGGCCGAAATATATTACCCCCAAAAATATTGCACTTATTTAAGACTCACCCTCTATAGTTATTCTCGAGACATCCAATTTTATTTTTTCTTACAAATAAACATCTTGTATTTTCACACATTATAGTATATTGATAAATTACACCAACACGGTTGTTTAACATTTTCTGCGCACTACAAAAATTAATTGCTTACAAAACAGTTATTATTATTAAAATAAATCGAAACGTTGATCTCACCTAACTATTTAATTGTGGTTTTATAGGAACATTATGTAGTCTATTTAGAACGTATATTTTTGACAAAATCGATTTAAAATCAAAAAGAGAATCTTTCTATAAATTTTTGAAGTAAACTAATATAAATGTACTCTAGTAAATATAGTCGAAATGCTAGGAAATTAACAAACACAATACAGTAGAGACCTTATCCATAATTGATATGATAAATTTCTTGTTAAAAAAATATGACGTGATAAAATACCTATAAACAAGAACAGTTAATTACTTCCAGCAGCTTATACATTTATTGATTTGAAGGAAAAACCTTATTCAGTGGTATTGTTATAAGAATTAATTATCAAAATATCTCTATATTTGCCAACTATGAGACTAGACTGTAAATAATACTACTAAAAATATTTAAGCAATTTATTAAAATATTAAAAGTTAATATTCAAAGACATAGAAATGAATAAACGTTGAAAAGTAGAATAAAATTTAAATCAAGAAAACTAACTAAAAGTATGACGTCATAATCCCCCTTACTTAAACTAAGTACAATATCCTGGGTGGATTACAAATATCAAATCTAAAATTATACTAATCTAAACAGTCTAACTCTAAGCGTTGTATAAACTTGAAACAACTCGGAAGTTCCTCCGGCTGAGCTACGGTGTATAGCTACAGGGTCGCTACGGCGGTGTACAGCAGCTCGATGTGATGTCACTGGAGCCCACGGATGTCAGCAGACGTACGGATGCCGGCCAGGTGTAGGACTTCAAAAGGTGAACATAAAAAAACCCTAAATAATATTGGTTGTCTTAGAAAAGAGCCTCAACAAGGACTAGCACAACGTGTAGGAGTTAATAAAGGTAATAAAGAAGGACTAATCAAATCTGAACTTTACCTCAACGAGGATTTATGATGTCCAACGGGTAACTCTACACACGGGCAACAGGAACGGATGGAATTCTGGACTGCTCTACAATTACGAGGTCTTCTTGCTCTACAATTACGAACAACCAAATAAGACTTAAGAAAGATCTCTACTCAACTAATCTTTCTACACCACGTGGGCGTGGAAAAGTCGAAAACCAGACAACAATATGAACAAAAATCAGTTGAGCATTGACTTTGAATAGGCAGAAGAATTATAGCATACCTTGGAACTATTCGGGGACTTCTTGGGCACGTGGAATCGGGATATCAGTCGGAAAAATTTGGCTATTTTAATCCAATTGCGGAAATTGGTCGGCGGTCCGTACAAATCAACAAAATCCAACCACCTCTCTGACCAAAGATGTTTCGGAAGCCTTAATCCTTCTTTACGAAGACCTGCTATTCACCAACAGGGAATGCTTCACGAAACGGCAGCCAGTTCTTCACGACGACATTCGGACGGTGGGTACACAAGAAGTGATGCAAGGATTCGATTTCTTTCACAAAATCAGATTTCAACCGGAATTTTCATCCAGGATATAGATAGAGGACTATATATCTTGACTAGTCCAACTCACAAAAAGGCATAAATAAAAAATGATGTTTTCTCCTCAGCCATATTCCATATCCGGTCAATGAACGAACTAAACTCAGAAATTCCACAATTAAATGAACGAATTGCACACTGCGATCCACATCAAAAACAGATGGACAAAAAGCCTACTGCTGCTGGTGTACCTGATCCAGTGACAATATTGTGTATCTATAGCGCGGTGTATATCGGGTTGCATAATTGTAAAATTTAAATAAAATAATATTTAACAATAAAATTATAGTAAACGTGATGCAAAAATAATAGTTATTTGCGATAATTTATGAGCTAGCACACAGAGGTCGTTGCGAGGAAATTTGACTGTTACAGTTTTCTTGCATCCTGCATACGTGACCAGCCCATCTTAAGCGGGATTTAGTAATCATGATTATAGCGGCTAGCTTTTTCAAGGACCGATACGTGTGAGACATAGTGGTACCATTTGATTGTTAACAGTTGTCTAAAGTGTCTCTGTTGCAACTTGTCTAATGCGTTCATGTGCCGGCGGTAGGGCACTCAAGTTTCGCTTCCATATAACATAGTGAGGATTATTATTTCTCGGTAGACTGCAAGTTTTGTTTTAGGCTCAAGACATAATTGTAGAAAACCATGCCTTTTAATTTCTAAAAGGCTTTTGAGGCGCTGCTAATTCTATGCTGAATGTTTACAACTTTAAACAAAAACTACTAGCTTTTAGGCTCTTATTTGGATCTTAATTTCTTAAATTCTATTGAATTTTTATTTTTCTTCCTACTATATGTGTAATATTTTTATAACAAAATTATTGAGTAAAATCATAAAAAATATATCCTGCTATTTTTATGTACTAGATTCAGTTTTATAGACCATTTATGACCTATTGACCTCCATAGTAATACTTTCATAAAATATATTTAGAGCCAATGAAAGTTTATGACTGGATAAATCTGTTATTAAAACAAATATAAATTTTTTACTCAGCAATAAACTTTAGATAATGCTTTAGCAGCCACAATAAAATACGGATGAGGGAAATGTTAATCATATTAAATTTTTATAAAGGTCTGCTCATTTGGGTCTTCTTCAGCTGCAAGTAAACAAGGTAATCCAGAACCAAGACGGTTAGTCGGTAAATGTTTCGGCAGAAATTCTAGGAAGGCAAAATATTAAACTTTCCTTTTTTTAATAAACAGTGGAATGAGTTAGAGGGACCATCATGCTTAAATGGTATGAAATGCCATATAAATAAATTTTATTTTCATTGCAACATAATGGTACAGTTGATGGAGATGTCCGGTTTATTTTGCAATGAATGAGTGGGGCTCCTTGAATATCTTCTACTTTAGTAAATAGATAGGCTGTACAGGGTGGGTCAAATTCGACGCTTTTAAATGGAAACACCCTTTTCTATAGAAGATAGACGAAAACTAATATCGGTGTCTGGAGCTCAATTTTTGTCAAAAACATGATGGTGAAAACCGCACATCAATATCTGTTACCGTTTCGGAGTTACGGGGTGTTTTTCAAAAATGTGCATTTTTAACAAATCGCTGTAACTTTTTTGCTATGGAAAATTTTGTATTTCTATAAAAATATTTCCAAAGCACATTTTTACGTAGAATTTAATGGTTTAAGTATAATTTTTTTAAAATTAATAATTTAAGAATTATCAACAGAAAATTTGATTTTTTATATGGGACACCCTGTATATTTTTAATTTATTGAAAATAATTTAAAATTACCTTTCCAAAAATATAACACACTTGATATTTTGCTGGATTCCTCTTCAAGATATAGAGTATATAAAAATTCGCCCGCTTTAAATGAGTAGGCTTTGAACGGCACCGGCTGTAATGCAAAAAAATCTAGCTGTGAGCATCAATTAAAACGAAAATAATATTTGCTAAGAGAGATGCAGAATTTTATAACTATTTAAAATATATTTAATCAACATCAACACATTTAAACTAATCTAATAACAAGAAAAATAAATAGCAAACCAAGACATGAGATTTTGCTACAGGTGTTCGACATATCGACCGTCTTCTGTAATGGACAGACGGGGCAGTTTTTGAACATTTCTCGAGGAGTGGGGGTGAAAGATACCCTCCCATAACTGCTAAGTAATTCTAATTCTTGTCTAGATTATACGGAAGAACAAGGAACCTTTATTTTTCCGCAAATATATCGATAGGATTAGATCCATGGGCACTAAGTCAGGCGGCCTCGACGGCCAACGGCTGGAATCTTGGTTGGCTATTCAATTACTCTTGAAATTGGATGCAAAAATTTGCTGATAACTTCAGCGATCAGAGGCGGTGCGTCGTGTTGCTGGAAAAATATGTTTTTCAGTTCCATTAAGGGCATATCATCAATAAAGGGTCCAAAGCCTACTAGTTAAAAGTGGCGAACTTTTAAAAATTCTGTATTTCGGAAGAGATTATAACAAATTATCAAGTGTGCTATATTTTTGGAAAGGTAATTTTAAGTTCTTTTCCGTTAATTAAAAATATAGAGGGTGTCCCAAATAAAAAATCAATTTTTCTGTTGATAACTCTTAAATTATTAATTTTAAAAAAAATATACTTAAACCATTAAATTCTAGGTAAAAAGGTGCTTTTGCTTTTGGAAATGTTTTTATAGAAATACAAAATTTTCGATAGCAAAAAAGTTACAGCGATTTGTTAAAAAAGTACATTTTTGAAAAACACCCCGTAACTCCGAAACGGTAACAGATATTGATGTGCGGTTTTCACCATCATGTTTTTGATAAAAATTGAGCTCCAGACACGGATATTAGTTTTCGTCTATCTCCTATAGAAAAGGGTGTTTCCATTTAAAAGCGTCGAATTTGACCCACCCTGTACAAATAATACGAAAGGAACAAAGGAAGTACATTCAAGGCGAAGTACAAACAAAGTACAAAATAACCGAGTTATTTTACTTTGAAAATTTGAAGAAAAAACTGATTTTTTGCTTAAATTTTGATCTCTTTTGTAAATTTAATGTACTTCCTTTAGTACTCGGTAGCGTAGAGGTACAAGCTCTCGTCTACCACTCTCAAGGTAGTGGGTTCGAATCCCACACCCGGCATTTCATCAGCCGACTATTTTTATTAAAATAAAAATAGTTTGGGTACCTAGGTCGACTCAGCCTTAAATGAGTACTTGGGATTCACAATCCTGAAAGAAATTATGTTTTTTATCTAAAAACTAAAAAAATATTCAATTTTTTTTTCAAAAAATTCCAAATTTTCAAAAATAATGTTCGCGAAAAAAAACATTATAATCATGTTTCTGGGGTCAAAATATATTACCACTAAACATATTTGCACTTATTTAAGACTCCCCCTGCACAGGAAAATTTAAAAGAAAACGCACAATTTTCAACATTTTTTGCGAAAAAAAAAACAGACGTTATCCTGGGGACAAAATATACCACCTTAAAAATATTTGCACCTACTTAAGACTGACCCTGTGTTATTTTGTAAAATAACAATTTTTAGTATACCTATTCCTGATATTTTCTATGTAATCTCTCCTCTAAAATCCACATTTTACTATACTCAGATATATTTTGTAATAATTCAAGGTCGCTCTTTATTTCAAACAAGTATCTATGGGGGTTGGCTTGTTTTCCTGTATTAGAACTTCCTGTATTAGAGTTCTTTTTTGTAGAATGCTTCCTTCCATCTCATCCGCATTCTTCTCCCGCAAGTAGCATTTTTGGACACATTTTAGGTAATGTTTCTAATAATGTATGTTTCTTGATACAAAATGGAAACGGTATGGCCCAAATATATGAAACATTTTCGAAACCTATACATTTTATATGGCTTTATTAGGTACACGTGTTTCCAATGTGGTGGCAATAGTCGTTTCCTGAAATGTTTCGATGAGGAATAAAAACTTTTAGAAAAAATATTTTGTTGATTACATAATGGAGAAATTTTGTGATGCTCTTCTATAGGACAGTCATCATAGATCCATTCATAAATTTCAGTTCCACAATAATAACATTTGCATACGTCACTATATGAAATATAATAAAAGCCTGCTCCTGCTTAATACCTCAGGTTCCAATTTTCCAATCCAGTTTTTAAAAGTAGAAAGTCGATTTTCATAGGTTTTATAAGTAACATCATCAATATCTTTATCAAAACTTTCCAAATACATCTTAAGAAAGGTTAATAAGAAATTATTAACTAAGTATTGTCAAAGGCGTATTCTTTATATTCTTAAGTAGGTATATTTTTCATTAAAAATGCATTATCCATACAAAAGTATATTATTAATTAAAATAAAAATGTCGAAACATTTTCTGCAATTTGTGTCCAAGATGTTTCCGTTTTCAACAGCCACTGTTACTAAATGTGAAGAAACAAAATACCAAACTAAACTAGTCTATGTCTGTACGTGGATTTCAAAATGAAAACAACCATCAACAATGTCAACATCCGCCATAATTTTTTATCTTAAGATCTTTGGTTTTAGGTTTTCTCGCACAAAAAATGTTTGGAAAAGCAAATTCGTCGTTTAATTTAATAATGTACTTTTATAATTATACATATATCATCATTTGTTTATTGCTTTTTTAATTATAGTACTATGAAAGCTTGAAAAATATTTAAATGCAAAAATTGCAGAACAAAATCCGAACAATAAAGTAAGGTTATGTTCTCAAATTTGACAGAATATCAAAAAAAATATGGAAACTTTTCGGGCACAAAACGAGTACGAAATCTGTAAATGTGAGCCACCTGTTTCTTAAAAGTTTCGAAAATTTTGTGACACTAAGATCTTTATTGCTATAGTTTATGTAGCGATGTTTTGGTAAAATTCTTCGAAACAAAAAGCGATTTATGTCACGAAACATATGTATCAAAAATGTGACGAAACTGTTTGGCAATGTTTCTTAGCAGATATTTTGTGTCTAAAAATGCTACTTGGGCTAGAATAAATTTCAGTTAGGATCCTTTCAGGTTATTCAGAGTTTCTTTCTTCAAGAGCCTTTGATGAGTTTCGTCTTTGGCTTATACCTGCAACCTGCAAAGAATAAAAAAAAACAGCAGGATGCATGTTGTTGGCTTTATGTAGAAGAGGTGGATATCCCAGAACACACTTTATTTGTATGTCCAAAGTTTGAAGCTTACAGGGTACAAACGTACAACGGAATTGGGCATACAAATATAATAAGATAAAATCGTAATAATAATAATAAATTACTACAGTACCCAGTTTTCTACAAACTAGAAAACAAACCTCGGATGCGACAGGTGGAGAATCGGCGCCTGTTTGCCAGGCTGAACCGACCCTAGCGGAGGTAGGCGAAGCAAGTGGCGCCCCAACGCGAAATCGTACCACAAGGTCACGCGACGGAAACGGACAAAGCACCGAAAATGGAGGGTTAGAAAACTTGGGTCATACTCAAAATGACCCCGTTCCTAACCCGCAGCCCCGTACGAGACGTGTGCGCTGGACCAGGAATGATAACCTAGATTTGATACGCGCATACTAGAGGGCAACTAATGGCGAACAAAACAAGACAGGATATAGAATACGGCTTTATGAAGAGTGGATCAGTCTTAGACCCGATTTCCCTAGAGAATCGCAACAACTTGCAGACCAATTACGCTCAGTATTACGTAGGAAAGTTAAATCAAACGCAGAACTGGATCATCTAAAGCAAGCAGTACTAGCAGAAACACAAGAATCGGAACGGGAACAAAATGACAACCTAAATGAAATTTCAGAGACCACCCACAACACATCTCAATCTCGTGAACAGGCGTCTTTAATTCGCAGACAATCACGGCACTCGGTCATACCACACCCTGAAGAAAACATAGTAACCGAAGAAATTGGACGGATATTTGAAGAGTACCGTATGAAATATAGTGGTGTTGACTTCTTAAGTCGCCCAAGGCTTCCTAAAATTAAATATAATAATCAAACAAAGTCAACTGTCGCCATCATGAATTGAGCATTAAGTCAGTACTTACCGCAAAGTTTATCTCTTCAGGACACATGTGATCTAATCTACTGCGCCGCTGCTGCTCTCTGCCATGTTACCGGATTGAGGATAGGAGAGATGTCACAATCATCAAATCATAAACCTCAAATACCACCTTGGAAGAGGAGACTGGAAAATAAAATAAAAGATATTAGGGTAACTATTGGAGTACTACATACATACCTAACAAATGATAACCCGTCGAACAGGTGCCAGCATATAAAAACCAAAGCAAGCATATAAAAACCAAAGAAACATATCTATCGCTTGGATCGATTACAAGAAAGCGTTCGACTCTGTACCACATTCATGGCTACTTAAAATTCTGGAGATCTACAAGATAGATACCTCAATAGTCAGAACTCTTCAATATTTAATGCAGCAATGGCAAACATCTCTTCTCGTTACTTCCTCAGGGACAGCTATCAAACCAAACCATTAAAAGTCCGAAGAGGGATATTCCAAGGGGATAGCTTGAGTCCATTAATGTTTTGCATGGCCATAAACCCACTAACTTTCATGCTTAAGTCTAGCAAATATGGCTATGCTGTGAAGAACAATCCTCAAGTAAAGATTTCCCACTTGCTTTACATGGATGATTTAAAATGTTACGCGAGCAACCCAGAACAACTTAAAAAGGCAAATGGAACTTGTAGCATCCTTTAGCCAAGCTGTTCGTATGGAATTCGGTATGGAAAAATGTGCATTCTTGCACTGTAAAAAGGGAAAATCCAACAATCTAACTAGATTATTTTAACTGACGAAATAACAGTCTCACCGTTACATCTGGGTGAAACCTACAAATATCTTGATATCCATCAAGCTCTAAAAATTGATGATGGAGTAATGAAGAAGACTGCGGAGGATGCATTTATGAAGAGGGTTTGTAAAGTCGTGGGAACAGAGCTTCATGCGAAGAATAAAATAGCTGCGATCAATATGTGGGCAGCACCTGTAATTCTTAATACATTCGGAGTTCTAAAATGGTCACAAACCGACCTGGAGTCGCTCGATAGGAAAGTCAGAACATCAATGACAAGGCACCGAATGCACCACCCCATGCTTCAACCATTAGACTCTACATGCCAATATACAAAGGTGGAAGAGGAATTATTAGTCTCATTGTTATGCATGAAAAGCACATCAGAAGTCTGCAGCATTACTTTGACCAAGCAAATGACCCTCTCCTTTCAGCTATTAAGACCGCCGACAGGAATTTCACACCTTTAAACTTAGCAGGTCAAAGATTACCTGCAGGTACTAGGGGTGCTGAGGAACTAATCGAGGAGTGGAAAGGGAAAGCCTTGCATGGAAGATATCCATCCAACTTATATAACCCAGACGTTCACCGAAATCTGTCATTACGGTTTCTTAGAGATGGAGAGCTCAGAGCTGAGACCGAATGATTTATTATAGCTATACAAGACCAGCAAATACCAACTAAAAATTTCCTAAAAATAATAGCCAAAAAGGATTTACCTACTGACAGATGCCGACTATGCAATGCCTTTCCGGAAACAATTCAACACATCTGCTCTGGATGTACCTATCTTGCACCGCGATATTATCTGGACAGGCACAACCGGGTGGCTAGTATTCTACACCAAGAAATCTGTAAAAAAGAAAATATTTTAAATGAAATTACACCCTACTACCGATACTTACCTGAAAAAATAGTAGAAAACGAAAACGTAAAAGTATACTGGGATACTGACATCATCACAGATCGTACTGTGCAGCATAATAGACCTGATATAGTAGTCTTCTATTAAAAACAAAAACATGCTTACCTGCTGGATATCACAATACCACTAGACGAAAATATTAAAAATGCAAGAAAAGAGAAAAACACAAAATATGAAGCACTGGCGCAAGAACTAAAAGCTATATACGATTTGAGCAAGACTTTTATATTACCAATAATATTTACCTGTAACGGCCTAGTAGACGTAAACCTTGTTCAAAGCCTTAAAAAACTCCAACTTCACAACCTGGAAAGAATCATCTCTACCATGCAGAAGTCCACAATTCTTTCTACCTGTTCTATCGTTCGCACTGTGTTGAACCGCGATTAGGTCGTTGATAAGAATTATCCCGACTTAGTGGCTAAAACCGGCTTTAAGCTAGAAAAAAAATAAATAAATAAGATGTAAGATAATGTAGCAAAAAGTCCTAAGAGGCGAGAACGTGTAGAAAAGTGCCAGCAGACTAATGACAAGTATAATGAAGGAAAAGGTAGAAGAGGAAAAGTATAGACATTGCCAATAAAAGATACTTTGTGAGGTTGAAGTAATGCTTAGGACAGTTCCAAGCGCACTTGAGAGGGAAACAAGGGAAAAGGTTTTAGTCGTTCGCTACAAGCAAACATAACACAACACCCGCCGCTAGACTAATGGCGGGTACAGTCTGCCAGCATATTTCCTAAACCCCTATATAATAAAAGTTTCTTTCTTCGAAGACATGAGCAGTCCGTCCTATCTTGACTAAAAAACATATAATTTCTGTTTTAATGAATGTTATCTCAACAAACAAAAAAATAATGCGTCCTAACAGCGAAACAGAATTAAATGTACTTTCTGCTATATCAATTTAAGTAGTTTTTTGAGAGATACCCTGTATTAGAGAGTAGGAAACAGAGGGAGAAAGTGTGAGCCAAGAGATAAAGCATCATAGAGTCTAGTTTCCTGTTCGCGAACGAGATGAATCTAATGGAGTCATATAACAAACAATTAAGACCATTTGCAAGGGAAATTAGAGGGCCAGAGACCTGTATTGCAAACTATTTTGATAAGTTTCAGCCGTAATGTAGGTCTGACGTTCTAATCTGATAAATTAGAACTTTGCGAATGAAATTCTATTAATAATATTGTAGTTGGCGGAAATATATCAGGAAATAGAACTTCTATCCTTTGACGGCATCTGTGTTAGTTATATAAATAATTCATTCAAGTAACTTAATCGCTTAGTTATTTGACTAATTGTTAATTAAGGCATTCTCTATGCGTTTGGTGTCGTAACAGTTGCATTGATTAAATCAAAATAACTCAGAAACCTTTCATACAAATGTAGACAAACTATACAGGGTGGTCCTAATTGTATTCCGGAAACTTCGCCAGCATATTCTGCAGATAAAGTAGGTAAAAAAGTTCGCATAAATGTTTAGTTTCGGAGATACAGGGTGTAGAATTTCCATTTTTATTTCGATTTTTTTCCAAATAATTTCTGCAGTAACGTCAATATTTGGATTAAAATTGGTGTCTGGGAGTTTTTTGACATGAGAAATTTGATTTTGATATCAATATGACTCCTACTAGTAGAGGGCGCCACCTACATATTTTTTAACTGCTTTGAAGAGTAATAACTTTTTGTCCGTACCTGTATAAAACTACTGAGTAAAAAAATATACATTTACAATGCTTTTTACATAAAAAAGGTCTCTAGATAAAAATCGCTACGAGTAATGGTTTTTGAGATATTTGGAATCGAAATTATCAATATCTGTCATCACTGACATAAATTAAACATGTTGACTAAATAGTTATTAGACTGAAATTATAAATTTGAAATGTTTTTGTGCCAAAAGTTCAATAGAAACTGTTTTATCATCATTTTTTGCAGAAAAATTTATCATTAATTAAAAAAAATAAAAATTTCACAAATATATTATTTCAGTGAAATAACTATCTACTCAGCGTGTTTATTTTTCGTCAATAATGACATGTATTGACTATTTTCATTATAAATATCTTGAGAACGGTTGCTCGTAGCGATTTTTACAAAGAGATATTTTTTACGTAAAAAATCACAGAGATGTACATTTTTTCCCACGGTAGTTTTATACAGGTACGGACAAAAAGTTATTACGCTTCAAAACAGTTAAAACACATGTAGGTGGTGCCCTCTACCAGTAGGAGTCATATTGACATCAAAATCAAATTTCTCATGTCAAAAAACTGCCAGACACCAATTTTCATCTAAATATTGACGTTACTTCGGAAATTATTTGGAAAAAATCGAAATAAAAATGAAATTTCTACACCCTGTATCTCCGAAACTAAGCATTTTAGAACATACTTTTTACATACGAACTTTTTTACCTATTTTTATCTGCAGAATATGCTACCAAAGTTTCCGGAATACAATTCGGACCACCCTGTATATACCTGTTCGATATCGAAAAATGTCTTTCAAAAATGTTTAAAATATACTGGATTTTTTTAAATTATACATGGAGTGCATTAAAAAAAATAAAGCAAAATAAAACACTAATTTACCACAATATATCAAACACTTTACTTTTGAACTATAGACGCGCGTTTCTCTAACCACGTTAACAACATCAGCAGATGATCAAAACTAAACTAATATCTACAAATTGAGCGTTTATATAGGCGCGCACTCAATTTGCACTATCATAGCATGGAAAAACTAGTCAGACGAGTCCAAACCAACCAAGTGTAACAATTAATTTCTGATTTTTTTTATAAGGAGAGAACTGGAAAGAATATCTCTGTTCATATTATCTTTAGTTTATTATTGTTATTATCATCTTATTTTGTTTATTAATTTTGACGCTCTCAAATGACCTAATTGAAATTTGAGACTTGTTTAATTAAGTTTAAATTATTAACAATACAATGATCTTTAACCACAATATATGTTGATCAACGCAATATTTATTCATTTTACTATATCTTATCCGAACCATCTGTTTTTCAAATCTAGTTATTAATGATCTTCTAGTTTGTCCAACATATTTCTGATTAAAATTTTAACATGAAGTTCTATAAATACCCGACCTTTCTAGTGTAGTGTTAGTAGCTACATAGCTGAGTGTAATGAGTACTCACTCATTCAACTCAGCTATGTAGCTGAGCGTAATGGAGTCTTTCTAATGTATTTTTTTCTATTTCATATAGCTGAGTGTAATGGATAGTTGATAAAATAATTAGAAAATGTAGGTTTAAGTTTGCGATTTCTACAAAGTCGACTTTTCAATGGAAGAAAGATACGTGAAATTATAATACCCCCAAGAGAGTTATCCCGTGGTTTAAAAATAATTTTCAAGAATGTCAATAATAAATTTGTGTATAGTCATAATAATGCATTACAGCAATTATTAGGTAATCCTAAAGATAAAAAAGCTCCACTAGAAAAGTAGGGTATTTATGAAATTTCATGTAAAGATCAGAAATATATTGGGCAAAACTAAAAGAATTTCGGACTTAGATTATCTTTGGGATTTTGCATAATGTTTTAACTATAAAAGAGGTATAGTAAAAACATTATGTCATAGAAAATCATTAAATGCAGTGACCAAGAATCTCTGAATTCTGAACTAAGTAATATTAAAACAGATAGTTACTCTATAAAATCCCTAGACAATATCATATCCAATTGCAAGTCTGACTCATTGGTGCGCCAGCCTGAGGAGAATACTCTCCCTCTTGACGATACCACATGTGAACATCGGAGAAGATCAGGCGAATAGCCAAGCAATATACCTAAAATTAAAACTGTAAGTCTGGCACTACTCCAAGAAGTATCCTAACAAAAACAAAACCGAAATCACCAAACCAAGAAAAAGAACGCAGCTACCAGGTACCTTGGGAGTGCGGTGAGTCGTATATTGGAGAGAAAAAACGTCCTCTATATGACTTGACGAACATAAAAACATACGTAAAGAGGTGAAATAATGAAGTCGGGCATCGCAGGTCAACCACAACATAAAACGGTCGGAAGCCCGGGTTGTCTACAAAGAATCCCATTGGCAAAAGCGCAAATTTAAATAGGTTGTATTCATTTCTAACAATAGTAAAAACTTTAGCAATCCAAGTATGGAAATTTCAACAATATGGCAACCACTCATAAAACGCTCCAGTGCAGGTGTTCTTAGTAGAGAACCTTATGCTTGACTGCACCCAACTAATTCACTGGTGCATGCTTGGCTCTAGTATATAAGATCAGTAGTTTTACGATTAATAGGTAATTAATTGTTACGCTCGGTTGGTTTCGACTCGCCTGGCTAGTGTGGCCATGCTTGGTCAGTCCAAATTGAGCGCCTATATAAACGCTCAACTTGTAGACATTAGTTTAGTTTTAATCATCTGCTGATGATGCAAACAACAGTTAGCCAAACGCGCGTCCTGTTGAAAAGTAAAGTGTTTTGGTGTATGTGGCGAATTAGTGTTTTATCCTGCTGTTGTAACTCCTAAGGTTTTAACCCACAACAGTAAAAAAACAAAAGTTCGAAATATATTAACTTTCTGATCTTATTTTCTTTATTTTTATTTCAGTTCAGGTATAGGCCTAAGGCTTTTGTTGTTTAAAAAATGAAAAATAATAATATTAAAAAATAAACACATTTTTGAGTAAAATGTTTACATGAATTTCTCTATCAATAAATTTGATAAACTCGGTTATCAACCCGAGTTTCTGTGTATTAATTAAATACCTACAAATTTTGTAAAAAATAAAAACTAACACACGTTTTTCAACACAACAAAATAATATTATCTAAACAAAACTAGAAAAAGTAATTTTTACTACAAACAAGCAAATAAAAATTAATATTTAGCCAAGCGTCATAATTCAGTCAAAAGAAAATATTTTCTCTGGATGCCCAGTAGTATCTCGGGTGGGTCCGGTACCTCTGTACCTCCCTTTAGTTAAGCCAGTGATTAAAAACCTTCTTCTAAAAAAAAATTAACCCTTAAGTACTAACACCCCGTCTCACAGACGCAACGGATTAGCTGGACATATGACATCTCCCGTCCTCTCCGCTTCTAATTATTATCCAACTATGTAATTTCAATACGCATCAAAACAAGTTAAAGGCCAGCAGGGCAATTTGCTAAAGTGTGTAGTTTTCGAAATATTTTAGTTCAAACTGTCGATGCCGTCTGACAGACGGAGTGTTAGCGTTAACGTAAGTTTTTTTTTCAAATTTGTGGAATGAATCAAGCACTTAGTAGCTCAAAACATGTGAAGTATGGCGAGCAAAATTACAAGGATACTCTTCTGAAGTGGTTTGAAGAGAATGGCAGCGATAATAGCAAAATAGTGACATAGAATCGGAATGTGGCGAAAATTTTGCTATAGAGAAGCGGTCATAATTCTGAATTCGAATTAGAAGGTAAAAACGGGTTTTAACTAATATCTAATGATATGTAGCTGTGTATGTTTTATTATAGATGATGAAAATATGGATGTGAACGATCAGTAGACTAATATCGAAGAAAGTGAAGAGAACAATTTGTTAGGAATGCACAAAAAAGTGTGTAGGGAACAAGCCCATCTTTAGGCATTGTCATTTTTTTATTCTTTATATTTTATTTTGCATTTTTGTGCTTAGTAGATAGGTTTTTATATGTTAAATATATTAATAAATATAGTTTTTCATTTTCCTTTCGTTTTTTTTCTATCTCGATGCGAATCAAAGATATGTCATAAATCCAATACTTGTACTTTTATTTCAAAAATATAAAACATGTTTGCATAATATAAGCGTTAGATATTGTTTCCTGTAGTTGTAATGCTAATGATTCGCCCCACTTACAAAATATCTGTTAGACACAAACAAAATATGTATTTTTTAATGCGTCTCTCAGACGGTC
Source organism: Sitophilus oryzae (assembly GCF_002938485.1). Lineage (NCBI taxonomy): Eukaryota > Metazoa > Arthropoda > Insecta > Coleoptera > Curculionidae > Sitophilus > Sitophilus oryzae. The sequence goes on from NW_022145835.1 coordinate 462,648, forward strand.
TGTTAGTATAGGCGCGACTATTTCAATATATTAGTACTTAAAAGTTAAGCTCTATTATATTATTTCCTATGAAAACTACGTCTAGCTGTGAATTTTTTTCTTTTTTCAGATTTCATCTTTAAATGCAGATATTTTCTGGATGAACGTAATTTGATAAACATTGCAGATTAATGGTAATTTTTGCAATTTTTGCAACTCTTTCATCCTTCTCTCTTGAATTTAAAAGCAGTCTGCATAAAAATATAATAGAATCATCTTCTTTTCAAATTATAATAACATATGCATTTCCGCTTTTCTCTCACTTTCTTAGGAATCTAATGGAATATTTAAAAATTAAAAGTACGTATTTCAAATTTTTATTAATAATCAAATATTAAATTATTTATTAATAACGTTTTTAATAGATTAGATGATATAAAAGTATGTAATAAGTATTTTAATATAGCCAGTTTGAAATAAAAGAAAAATTCACGACAAATGTTTCATGACAAAATGGCGAAGGAATAATGAATACAATTTTAAAATATAATTGAAAAATCAGGAAAAATTAATTATTCCATGGTGGTATACTAATAATAACAATCAATAAATTAAAACAATTACACTGTTTTATAATTTTTATTAAATGTAGACTTTACACTTTCTCTAATTTGACATATTTATATCAGTTTTAACAATAATTACATTTCGTAATGTATCTATCACATTGTGTCGTTTATACAAGTAAACTTATATTTTACTAAGATATTGTTGTAAAACACGTTTGAAGAATATTATACTCTAACTAGTTGAAGCCTGGCGCATCCGCCACGACATCAGGAAAAAAATACTTTTTATTTTTTTTTAATTAAATGAAAAACAAAAAATCCGGCGACGACAGTTTTTAGAAGAGCCAATTAGCTATCTTTTAGTAAAAAAGGCAACTTTCTAGAGCAAGTCGTTACTTCAGTAGAAACGACACAGATAAACATTAGCATTTTATAACAATATGTAGATAACACAGAAACTAATAAGGCAATTTCAATTCTTTCTTTTACTATTTTAAAATTACATTTATGATAATAAACAATATTATATTACAGAATAATATTTAATGAGAGTCAAATACCACAAGATTAAAAAAAGGCGTCAGAGTTCGCTTGGTAATGAAGATTGCTGTTATTTTATACATATTTAAAATTATATGGAATGTTTTCGATCGTCATTTCCAAGCCAGCTTGAAGAAGGAACTTAAAATGTTACTTGGGTAATGAATTAAAGAAAAGTAAATCAGATCTTTTCAAATTATAATAAAGTAAACGATATTTTTTTATTACTGGGGATTAATGAACTTAATGATAATATTTCTAATTAATACTTTAAAACTTAAAAATTGAATTTCATTTTTGGAACGTATTGTTTAATAATTATTGTCAATACATCTATAAGTAAATTTGTAAAATATTTACTAAAATTAATAAACGAATATTAGTTTAACTTTTACTTGCTTAAAAATATAAAATATGAATAGAGATGTGGAAGGACAAGACTTATTGACAATTAATCTAATAATCAAACAGTTTTATGGTTCATCTGTTTATAGCATGTAATAAAATATTGCAAGTAAAACTAACTGGGTAATAACTACATGAATACTAGTCTAATACATTTTATTATATTCGCAAGTGTTATTGTTGATCTCTGTTTTATACCTGTAGTTTAACAGTAAAGTGTATACTAAGTCCTTAATAATTTATTACTGCATGTTATAAAATTCTGCAGGTAAAATTAATTTGATTGTGAATTCATAAATACAAACCTAATATATCTTATTATTATCAAAATTGATGTTTGCTTTTCCAATTTATTATAGAGCAATAAACTGTTTACTGAGCTTCTAATAATTTGTTTATTGCAAATTGTAAAATGTTGCAGGTAAAATTCACTAGGTTATGAATACATAATTACTGTTATTGTTATCTATTTATTACAGGTATAATTGAATAGGAGATTATTTATTACCTTGTCAATTAATTGTGAGATTAGTTCAGTCAGTTGTATTAGGTTGCGAAAACAAAATTGTAATGTCAATAAGTTTTAATATTTGGGAAATTGGCATTGGTATCTGTTTTTTACAAGTTCTCAAGTAAAATAAGTGGAGTTAAACAAAAGTAATTGTACATATTATTATTTAAATAAATATTATTATTTCGAAAATTTACATTTATAATCTAATTTGTTACATGCATATTATAATTGGCTGTTCTGTTAACGTTTCTTTTTATTTTAATTAGCCGCATAATATTGAGGAAAAAATTATTTATGTATTACTGAAGTTATTATTGCATTTAAAATTTTATTTGTTTGAGATTTTTGAAATAATACTAATTGTTTACTCAGTAAATTTGCTCTAAAATTGATTTTTGACAATAACTTTTTGTGAGTAAACAAGCATTTAGTTTTTATGTGTAAAAATGTGTGTAATTTTAATTCTGCTGAATTAGATATTACAAATAGCTACATAGAACTAATTATTCTAACGGCTTAATGCCTCAAAGGTGTATTTTAATTTACTAAGTTGTTGATTGTAAGTTAATTTTAATATTTGTATATTAGTTGTATAATTTAAAACGTAAATTTTTACAATATTTAATATGTATTCTTATAAGTTATATAAAAGTATATTTAAAAGAACGCTAAAAAAATATATTAATAAATAAATCAAAAGACTTAGGAAAGAGATTTTAAGTTTTACCATCATTTAAAAAAAACGAAATTGTAATTAAATAAGAAGACAAATAAAGAACATAATGTCCTAGAAATATTTCAGTATCAACAATATATTTTAATGTGTAATGTTATCCGATTCAATAATTTATATAAAAAGTCACAACCCAATGGTATCGACTAGCCAGTATTCGTTTTATTGCATATTGCTTGAATTGAGGGTTATTTCTATGACTATATAATTATTATTTAAAAAATCCACTATTTACAAATTTGGTGTTTGGTTTATATTTCAGTACATGGTAGATTGCTTGAAATAAATAGCATTTATTTGTAAAAAAGTATTATTTAGATTTATACATTTATGTAATTTCAAGAACAGTTTAGTTATGTAAAATATTTACTATGGAAATGTATAAATAGTAATTCGAATCGAATCATTTTAAATTAGGACTAGACAATAATTCTCAAGATCTTAATTGTGCGATCCAATTGGTCATTGATGACCCAGTGTTATCGCCTGATCTATAATAATCGTTCTATTGCATGTTGCTATAGAAGGTTGATTCTATGAATATATAATTAGTAGCGGGTACCAGCGACTTCGTTCGCGTCGAATTAATCATTTGTAATGGTGATGATAAAGCAAAGCAAGAATTTCCATTAACTTGGAACATACAAACTGGATAAAATTTTCTCACGTTTATGTCAGCATGAGAAAAAACAATATGGCGATATTATTATATAACTTGGTAATATTTGAGGGGTAGTCCGTTTGCCAAAAATAAGCTTTTTACGTCAAGCAGTTTAAGCAGAATCGTGGTAAATCAATTACCCAACTTTTTGGAACACCCTGCATGATTTTTTAAAAAACTACAAAATATGTAAAAAAATAAATAAATTATGCTTGTCCAAGCGTTTTCCCGAAAGACTAACAGTTTTTTAAATAACAAATATTGTAATATTTGAGGATCGTTTTCACCCTCTTGGAATTTGAGATTCGACAAACCCCTCCTTATCGAACCTCTACACCCCACAGTCCAGTTTAAGCAGAATCGTGATTACTCAATGGTCATATTTTATAAAACACCCTGTATAAATTTATAAAAAATCTTAAGATATGTAAAACAACAAAATAAAATATACGTGTTTAAGAGTTTTTCCGAAAAACTCAAACCGGTGAGTTTTTCAATAAATAAAAAATATTTTAATATTTGAGGGATAGTTTCACCCCCTTAGAATTCGAGTTTTGAAAAATCAATTCTTATCGAACCTCTACACCCTATAGTCAATCTGTTTTCCAAAAATCAGCTTTTTACGTCAAGCGGTTTAAGCAGGATCGTGATTAATCAATGACCAGATTTTTCAAAACACCCTGTATACATTTTTTAAAAATCTTAAAATATGTAAAAAACAAAATAAAATATACGTGTTTATGCGTTTTTTCGGAAACTTGACCGTTTGTTAAATAAAAAATAATGTAATATTTGAGGGGTGGTTTTACCCTCTTGGAACTGGAATTTCGAAAAATCCCTTCTTATCGAACCTCTACACCCTAGAATCATCCTGTGTGCCAAAATTGAGCTTCTTACGTTGAGTGGTTTGAGCAGGATCGTGATTAATCAGTATGTCAGTCACTTAAGGATTTTATATATTAGTATAGATTATTTAAAAATATCCACTATTTACAAATTTGGTATGTGTTTTATATGAAAATTTATGAATAGTAATTCGAATCGAGTCGTTTTAAATTAGGACTAGAAAAAGAGAAAATTATTATATATTATATTATAGGAATTTATCCTTATTATTTACTCTGATAAATGTTCAAATAAACTTTTCAAATTTCAATCCTTCTTATTTTCAGAATGACTCGATCAATTTTCAAAAGCAAAGCGGGATAGTATAGAGAATAGAAATCCCTTTTCATTGCGGTACCACTTGACCCCCCTTCCCATTTGAAAAAAATTAGGGGATGACACCCCCGCTTAGAGGGTTAAAAATTTTGAATCATTTTTGGGGCAAAAGTTGTCCCTCTCACAAACAAAATTGACGTGTTTTTGGATTTTTTGAAAAAAAAATACCCCATTTGCGTTGGCATTAAAATGTACAAAAGTGAGAATGAGTACAAAATTTCAAGAAAATTGGTTTACTAATATTCTTAAAAATAATATATATAATAATGTTCATAGGAACTTTTTTTTTATTTTAATATGTCGAATCACCCAACGTAGATACACTATTTTTTAACACACATATGCAAATATCATAGTTGAGGTTTGGAACCTTTGGTGTGTGAACAACAAAATAAAGCACCAACTCATCACAATACACCAAAGAGATGATTAGTTAGTTAATTAAAAGTTTTATTCATCTGCTGAGAAAGCTAACGTAGTTAGCAAAACGCGCGTCCTGTGCGAGAGTAAAAGTGTTTTGGTGTATTGTGGTGGATTAGTGTTTTATTTTGCTATTTTACTCGTATGCAAAGAAAATAATAAACCTTTCTATGCAAAGAAATATATATTCAAAACAAATAATTTTCGTCAAAATATTAAACAATATAAAAATATGAAAAAATCTTATTAATAATAAAATAAATACAAGTTAAAATAAAAATTCATAAAAAATCACAGCAAGTATTTCTAATTAATCTACCTAGGCCCTAACTTAAACTAAATTATTATAGGAACTTAACACTTCGTTCTACGATTCCATCCAGTCTGAAGAACCCCACATTCTCATCCAGTCTTTTTTAAATATCTAATATTTATGAGTGCCTGTTGTGTTTTCAAAGAGCAGAAATCCCATGCAGTTGCTATTGAGACTTTTATTGAAAACTTTTGAGATTTTTCTTACTTCGTGGACTTAGCAATGTTTGCACTTAGAATGAATGCATTAGCTTCTATGCCGTCTATACTAAATAGCCTCAACCTTTTGCTCAGTCCCTCTTTAAACGAGTCATACTCCGTGTCAGTTCCGTTTAAAAATCGTTTCATAAATTTCTTCTTTATATTCTCGTACTTTTTGATGCCTGCTGGTTTTGAAATGATTTTCATGGGTGTAGACGTTCTCTGGTTATATTCTATAGAGTTTTGTTGGACGATAACATTGTGAATTTGTTCATCTAAGTTATATTGGGCCATGATGTCACTGTATGTTGTTCTGACGATGGTGCCTGTGACAATTTTCTTAAGATACTGTTTATACTTTCACAGGCATCCTTTTTTTATACTCAGACTACCTGTCGTAGAGCGGTATGTGGTGACCATTCTGCAATCCTATTGGTGGATAAAAGCCCCTCCTACGATCCAATTATGTTTACCTCCCTTCTCGTGGGGAGATTCCTCACGTAAAAATATTTTTTTTTAATATTAATATAGATCCGATGTCTGTTTTGTAGCTACAGGGGGTTAAAATCCAATTTTTTTTCGATATATTATATTTATAAATATTATAATTTTCTTAAACTTCTAAATTATAAATATTCTAATTTCAATCCAAATGAAATTTGGAGGGTTAATGTTACTATAAGTGCGAAATACTAAAAAAAACTGCCAAAAATGTGTCGACACATCCACTAGAATAAATTATAAAAAAATTATGTTACTTACTTGATATTCATGAACTTAATAAGAATATTAAATGAATTTTTTAAAATTTGCAAATCGAATTTTATTTTTCGAAGGCATTATTTACAATACATCTAAAAGTAAATTTATAAAATATTTAAAGGTAGGTACTTTGTAAAGTTATACAGTATGTCCCCGGATTATCTTTACAAGAGGAAAACCTTTTTTATTATTAATATTTTGAGAAAAATGCATTCTTCATAAAAAAAATGCTTGTTCTAATATGGTTAATCCTGTTTATACTTTTTCAAATTTCCATACCGTTTTAGAGATAATTAAAAAAAATTCTCAGATTTTGCAATATGCGCAACCATCATAGGCGTATTGAAAATACCAGACACAAAAGTCGGCGGTGGTCAGCAATCACCTATTTTTTACATTTTATATTAACTTGTGACGTCATTTGGACGAGCTCAATAGAAATATAAAAGAACTAAAGCTTGTTTGGAAAGCAATTTGACATTCGTGACATCAGCACTCTAACGTATCGCTAATTGCCATTCGCAAATATCTTCCAGATACGTAAAGTCAACAAGTGAACCGTTCGCAACGTTAAATAATTTTGATATTTGATTTTTATCGTGATGGCTTTTTATAAAAGTGAAGAATTTAGTAAGAAAAATATTAATGATGGAGAAGAACGTGTACGGATTCATGAATGGTCACGATCACGGTCACGACACTATAGAAATGTGAGGTATGTATGTATATATATACAGGATGGTCCGAATTGTAAAATATGTAAAACAACAAAATACAATATACGTGTTTAAGAGTTTTTCCGAAAAACTCAAACCGGTGAATTTTTCATTAAATAAAAAATATTTTAATATTTGAGGGATAGTTTCACCCCCTTAGAATTCGAGTTTTGAAAAATCCCTTCTCATCGAACCTCTACACCCTATAGTCAATCTGTTTTCCAAAAATCAACTTTTTACGTCAAGCGGTTTAAGGAGGATCATGATTAATCAATGACCAGATTTTTCGAAACACCCTGTATACATTTTTTAAAAATCTTAAAATATGTAAAAAACAAAATAAAATGCACGTGTTTATGCGTTTTTTCGGAAACTTGACCGTTTTTTAAATAAAAAATATTGTAATATTTGAGGGGTGGTTTTACCCTTTTGGAACTGGAATTTCGAAAAATCCCTTCTTATAGAACCTCTATACCCTATAGTCAATCTGTTTTCCAAAAATCAGCTTTTTACGTCAAGTGGTTTAAGCAGGATCATGATTAATCAATGACCAGATTTTTCGAAACACCCTGTATACATTTTTTAAAAATCTTAAAATGTGTAAAAAACAAAATAAAATACACGTGTTTATGCGTTTTTTCGGAAACTTGATCGTTTTTTAAATAAAATATATTGTAATATTTGAGGGGTGGTTTTACCCTTTTGGAACTGGAATTTCGAAAAATCCCTTCTTATCGAACCTCTACACCCTAGAATCAACTTGTGTGCCAAAATTGAGCTTCTTACGTTGAGTGGTTTGAGCAGGATCGTGATTAATCAGTATGTCAGTCACTTAAGGATTTTATTTATTAAAAAAATGATTTACTAATATTCTTAAAAATAATATATATAATAATGTTCATAGGAACTTTTTTTTTATTTTAATATGTCGAATCACCCACTGTAGATATACTATTTTTTAACACACATATGCAAATATCATAGTTGAGGGTTGGAACCTTTGGTGTGTGAACAACAAAATAAAGCACCAATTCATCACAATACACCAAAGAGATGATTAGTTAGTTAATTAAAAGTTTTATTCATCTGCTGAGAAAGCTAACGTAGTTAGCAAAACGCGCGTCCTGTGCGAGAGTAAAAGTGTTTTGGTGTATTGTGGTGGATTAGTGTTTTATTTTGCTATTTAACTCGTATGCAAAGAAAATAATAAACCTTTCTATGCAAAGAAATATATATTCAAACAAATAATTTTCGTCAAAATATTAAATAATATAAAAATATGAAAAAATCTTATTAATAATAAAATAAATACAAGTTAAAAAAAATCATAAAAAAATCACAGCAAGTATTTCTAATTAATCTACCTAGGCCCTAACTTAAACTAAATTATTATAGGAACTTAACACTTCGTTCTACGATTCCATCCAGTCTGAAGAACCCAACATTCTCATCCAGTCTTTTTTTTAAATATCTAATATTTATGAGTGCCTGTTATGTTTTCAAAGAGCAGAAATCCTATGCAGTTGCTATTGAGACTTTTATTGAAAACTTTTGAGACTTTTCTTACTTCGTGGACTTAGCAATGTTTGCACTTAGCATGAGTGCATTAGCTTCTATGCCGTCTATACTAAATAGCCTCAACCTTTTGCTCAGTCCCTCTTTAAACGAGTCATACTCCGTGTCAGTTCCGTTTAAAAATCGTTTCATAAATTTCTTCTTTATATTCTCGTACTTTTTGATGCCTGCTGGTTTTGAAATGATTTTCATGGGTGTAGACGTTCTCTGGTTATATTCTATAGAGTTTTGTTGGATGATAACATTGTAAATTTGTTCATCTAAGTTATATTGGGCCATGATGTCACTGTATGTTGTTCTGACGATGGTGCCTGTGACAATTTTCTTAAGATACTGTTTATACTTTCACAGGCATCCTTTTTTTATACTCAGACTACCTGTCGTAGAGCGGTATGTGGTGACCATTCTGCAATCCTATTGGTGGATAAATGCCCCTCCTACGATCCAATTATGTTTACCTCCCTTTTCGTGGGGAGATTCCTCACGTAAAAATATTTTTTTTTTAATATTAATATAGATCCGATGTCTGTTTTGTAGCTACAGGGGGTTAAAATCCAATTTTTTTTCGATATATTATATTTATAAATATTATAATTTTCTTAAACTTCTAAATTATAAATATTCTAATTTCAGTCCAAATGAAATTTGGAGGGTTAATGTTACTATAAGTGCGAAATACTAAAAAAAACTGCCAAAAATGTGTCGACACATCCACTAGAATAAATGATAAAAAAAATTGTGTTACTTGATATTCATGAACTTAATAAGAACATTAAATGAATGTTTTAAAATTTGCAAATCGAATTTTATTTTTCGAAGGCATTATTTACAATACATCTACAAGTAAATTTATAAAATATTTAAAGGTAGGTACTTTGTAAAGTTATACAGTATGTCCCCGGATTATCTTTACAAGAGGAAAACCTTTTTTATTATTAATATTTTGAGAAAAATGCATTCTTCATAAAAAAAGTGCTTGTTCTAATATGGTTAATCCTGTTTATACTTTTTCAAATTTTTCAATTCGAGTTTTGAAAAATCTCTTCTTATCGAACCTCTACACCCTATAGTCAATCTGTTTTCCAAAAATCAGTTTTTACGTCAAGCGGTTTAAGCAATATCGTGATTAATCAATGACCAGATTTTTCGAAACACCCTGTATACATTTTTTCAAAATCTTAAAATGTGTAAAAAACAAAATAAAATACACGTGTTTATGCGTTTTTTCGAAAACTTGACCGTTTGTTAAATAAAATATATTGTAATATTTGAGGGGTGGTTTTACCCTTTTGGAACTGGAATTTCGAAAAATCCCTTCTTATCGAACCTCTACACCCTAGAATCAACCTGTGTGCCAAAATTGAGCTTCTTACGTTGAGTGGTTTGAGCAGGATCGTGATTAATCAGTATGTCAGTCACTTAAGGATTTTATATATTAGTATAAATTATTTAAAAAAATCCACTATTTACAAATTTGATATGTGTTTTATATGAAAATTTATGAATAGTAATTCGAATCGAGTCGTTTTAAATTAGGACTAGAAAAAGAGAAATTTATTATATATAATATAAGGATTATATTATAGGAATTTATCCTTATCATTTACTCTGATAAATGTTTAAATAAACTTTTCAAATTTCAATCCTTCATATTTTCTGAATGACTCGACCAATTTTCAAAATCAAAGCGGGATAGTATAGAGAATAGAAATCCCTTTTCATTGCGGTACCACTTGACCCCCCTTCCCATTTGAAAAAAATTAGGGGATGACACCCCCGCTTAGAGGGTTGAAGATTTTGAATCATTTTTGGGGCAAAAGTTGTCCCTCTCACAAACAAAATTGACGTGTTTTTGGATTTTTTGAAAAAAAAATACCCTTGCGGAACGTTTTTGATGGGCCACCCTGTATAAAATAAACATGACATTCCACCAATCGGCATGCATGTATGCGATTTTTTTTCTCAAAATGTTATGCCTTTTCCGTGTTGCCTGTTGGCATTTTAGCCACGAACACGCCTGCCAAACAACGAAAAACGCCTGCCAACGAAAAATGCCTGCCAACAATTTTCCACGTTTCTTAATCAATTTGGCAAGTTATAACTCATGTATCTTATAATATTTTCAGTGTTCAAATTTCACCCTTTCGATTGGCCGCCCCCACTTTAAACCCCGAGATTGCGCTGGCAGACATGACTATTTCATAATGGCTACCCAAAAGAATGCTTTACATTTTATAGAAAAAATTAGAAGGAAAAATAGCCATGTAACGATGATATGGTTTTATATGTAGCCAGCTCTCGGTTTATATGACTTAATTTATTTTTATATTATTTGGAACGTTTGAAATTGGTTAAAAAATTATTTATGGCGTTTGAAAAATAATAGCATGTTCTATTCGGAGTAAAAATGACTTTTTGTGCCTCGGATGTATATCCAAAAATAATCAAACCAAATCAACGCAGCAAAAAGCGTTATTTTTACTCCTAATAAAACAATATACTATTATCTATAAAGATAAAAAAGCACCACCAGTCAGTACATAATGGAAAGCGCGCTTTCATGGCTATTCCGGAATTTTACACTACTGCCATTTGCGTTGGCATTAAAATGTACAAAAAGTGAGAATGAGTACAAAATTTCAAGAAAAATGGTTTACTAATATTCTTAAAAATAATATATATAATAATGTTCATAGGAACTTTTTTTTTATTTTAATATGTCGAATCACCCACCGTAGATACACTATTTTTTAACACACATATGCAAATATCATAGTTGAGGGTTGGAACCTTTGGTGTGTGAACAACAAAATAAAGCACCAATTCATCACAATACACCAAAGAGATGATTAGTTAGTTAATTAAAAGTTTTATTCATCTGCTGAGAATGCTAACGTAGTTAGCAAAACGCGCGTCCTGTGCGAGAGTAAAAGTGTTTTGGTGTATTGTGGTGGATTAGTGTTTTATTTTGCTATTT